>NW_027182821.1:1565000-1577500 GCF_041146395.1 Eulemur rufifrons | reverse complement strand
TCTAAACCTACCCGTAACCCTTAACACTAACCCTATCCGTGAATCTTAACCCTGACCCTAACCATTACCCGCACCCAAGCATTTAACCATGACCCTAACCCTAATCCTTAATGCTAACCCTAACACTAAACCCTAACCCTAAGCCCAACACTTATCCCTAATCCTATCCCTTAACCCCAACCCTAACCCTAATGCTACCCCCTAAACGTAACCCTAACCGTGACCAGTAAACCTAACCCTAACCTCTAACACAAACCATAGCACATAACTCTAACCCTAAAACTAACCCTAACCCTAACCCTAAACCCTAATTCTTAACCTTAACACTAAGCGTTAACTCTCACGCTAACCTTTAATCCTAACCCTAATCCTAATCTTCAACCCTAAACCTAACACTTAACACTAACCCTGTACCAAACCCTAACCCCTCATCTTAACCCTAACCGTAAACCTCAACCCTAAACCAAAGTGTAACCGTTAAACCTAAGAGTAACCTTTAACCCTAACCCTAATCCCTAACCCTAAGCCCTCACCCTAACACTAAACTTCATCCTTAACCCTAACCAGAATCCTAACCCTAAATCTAATTCTCAGACTTCTTGCTTTCTTAGAGTTTAGAAAGCCTGCAATCCTCCCATGCCATGCGTGAAAGGAGGCTCTACCACTGCGTCCTGCATGAAACCCACGGGCCCATACCCAGAGTATGATAGAGTGGGTTCCCGGGTACAATCCCGGCCCCCTAAACTCCCCCCGCCCGCCTAATGCAGACAGGGCCCGTGCGCTAAGCATAAACAAAACCTTTAACAGATATCCCTAACCCTGAACGTAACACCCAACCCTGTTCCTATTTCTCCCCTTAACACGTGAACCTCACCGTGCGCCTAACTTTAACCTCTTATCCTAACGTTAATGCATAACCCATTTCCTGAGAACAACCCCTATCCCATAATTCTAACCCTATGTCCTAGTCATCACTGTGACACCTAATCCCTAACCCTAATTCTAAACCGCTAACCCTAACCGTAACCCTACCTACAACCCTAACACTGACAGTAACCCTTACTTCTAACCCCAACGCTATGCCTAACAAAAACCCTAACCCTTGACCCAACCCTTCACCCTAACCCCTAAGCCTTACCCTAACCCTTAACCCTAATCCTAATCCTAACTATTAAACCTAACACTAGCTCTTAAAGGTAACCCTAAACCTTACCCTCAAGACTAGACCTAACCCTGACACTAACCTAACACCTAACCCTAACCAGAACCCCTAAAGCTAACCCTGAACCCTATCCCTAACCCTAGCAGTAAACTTTAACCCTAAACCTAAGCCCAACCCGTAACCCTAATCCTATCCTTTTACCCTAAAACTAACCCCTAAACCTAATCCCTATACCTCACCCAAACTCTAACCCCAATCCTAATTCTAACCATACCCCTTCATAAAACACTAACTCCTAACCGCTAACCTGAACACTAACCAAAAACCCTAATCACTAATCCCTAACCCTAAGGCTTAACCTTTACCCTAACCGTTAACCCTCACCCTAAATCTTAACACTGACCCTAACCTTAACCTTTAACTCTAAGCCTAACCCTTAACCCTACAGGAAGGAAGACCCTTAATGCTAATGGGATCCCTTATCCCTAACCCTAACACTACAGCTAAAAATAACCCTAACCTTGGATCCTTAAACCTAACCCCTAACACTTACTTTAACCCCAAACCCTAAACCTAATCCTAAGCATTAAAACTAAACCTATCTCTTAACCCTAACGCTAGCCCTTACCCTAAGGCCTAGATCTAACCCTAAGTCTAACCTACCGCCTAATCCTAACCTTAAGCCCTAATGCTAACTCTAACCCTGAACCCTAAACCTACCCGTAACCCTTAACACTAACCCTGTCCGTAAACCTTAACCCTGACCCTAACCGTTACCCGCACCCAAGCATTTAACCCTGACCCTAACCCTAATCCTTAATGCTAACCCTAACACTAAACCCTAACCCTAAGCCCAACACTTATCCCTAATCCTATCCCTTAACCCTAACCCTAACCCTAATGCTACCCCCTAAACGTAACCCGAACCATGACCAGTAAACCTAACCCTAACCTCTAACACAAACCATAGCACATAACTCTAACCCTAAAACTAACCCTAACCCTAACCCTAACCCTAAAACCTATCTCTTAACCTTAACCCTAAGCGTTAACTCTCACGCTAACCTTTAATCCTATCCCTAATCCTAATCTTCAACCCTAAACCTAACACTTAACCCTAACCCTGTACCAAACCCTAACCCCTCATCTTAACCCTAACCGTAAACCTCAACCCGAAACCAAAGTGTAACCGTTAAACCTAAGAGTAACCTTTAACCCTAACCCTAATCCCTAACCCTAAGCCCTCACCCTAACACTAAACTTCATCCTTAACCCTAACCAGAATCCTACCCTAAATCTAATTCTCAGACTTCTTGCTTTCTTAGAGTTTAGAAAGCCTGCAATCCTCCCATGCCATGCGTGAATGGAGGCTCTACCACTGCGTCCTGCATGAAACCCACGGGCTCATACCCACAGTGTGATAGAGTGGGTTCCCGGGTACAATCCCAGCCCCCGAAACTCCCCCCGCCCGTCCGATGCAGACAGGGCCCGTGCGCTAAGCATAAACAATACCTTTAACAGATAACCCTAACCCTGAACATAACACCCAACCCTGTTCCTATTTCTCCCCTTAACACGTAAACCTCACCGTGCGCCTAACTTTAACCTCTTATCCTAACGTTAATGCATAACCCATTTCCTGAGAACAACCCCTATCCCATAATTCTAACCCTATCTCCTAGTCATCACTGTGACACCTAATCCCTAACCCTAATTCTAAACCGCTAACCCTAACCGTAACCCTACCTACAACCCTAACACTGACAGTAACCCTTACTTCTAACCCCAACGCTATGCCTAACAAAAATCCTAACCCTTGACCCTAACCCTTCACCCTAACCCCTAAGCCTTACCCTAACCCTTAACCCTAATCCTAATCCTAACCATTAAACCTAACCCTGGCTCTTAAAGCTAACCCTAAACCTTACCCTCACGACTAGACCTAACCCTGACACTAACCTAACACCTAAACCTAACCAGAAACCCTAAAGCTAACCCTGAACCCTATCCCTAACCCTAGCAGTAAACTTTAACCCTAAACCTAAGCCCAACCCGTAACCCTAATCCTATCCTTTTACCCTAAAACTAACCCCTAAACCTAACCCCTATACCTCACCCTAACTCTAACCCCAATCCTAATTCTAACCATACCCCTTCATAAAACACTAACTCCTACCGCTAACCCTAACACTAACCAAAAACCGTAATCACTAATCCCTAACCCTAACGCTTAACCTTTACCCTAACCATTAACCCTCACCCTAAATCTTAACACTGACCCTAACCTTAACCTTTAACTCTAAGCCTAACCCTTAACCCTACAGGAAGGAAGACCCTTAATGCTAATGGGATCCCTTATCCCTAACCCTAACACTACAGCTAAAAATAACCCTAACCTTGGATCCTTAAACCTAACCCCTAACACTTACTTTAACCCCAAACCCTAACCCTAATCCTAAGCATTAAACCTAAACCTATCTCTTAACCCTAACGCTAGCCCTTACCCTAAGGCCTAGATCTAACCCTAAGTCTAACCTACCGCCTAATCCTAACCTTAAGCACTAATGCTAACTCTAACCCTGAACCCTAAACCTACCCGTAACCCTTAACACTAACCCTATCCGTGAACCTTAACCCTGACCCTAACCGTTACCCGCACCCAAGCATTTAACCCTGACCCTAACCCTAATCCTTAATGCTAACCCTAACACTAAACCCTAACCCTAAGCCCAACACTTATCCCTAATCCTATCCCTTAACCCTAACCCTAACCCTAATGCTACCCCCTAAACGTAACCCGAACCGTGACCAGTAAACCTAACCCTAACCTCTAACACAAACCATAGCACATAACTCTAACCCTAAAACTAACCCTAACACTAACTCTAAACCCTAACTCTTAACCTTAACCCTAAGCGTTAACTCTCACGCTAACCTTTAATCCTAACACTAATCCTAATCTTCAACCCTAAACCTAACACTTAACCCTAACCCTGTACCAAACCCTAACCTCACATCTTAACCCTAACCGTAAACCTCAACCCTAAACCAAAGTGTAACCGTTAAACCTAAGAGTAACCTTTAACCCTAACCCTAATCCCTAACCCTAAGCCCTCACCCTAACACTAAACTTCATCCTTAACCCTAACCATAATCCTAACCCTAAATCTAATTCTCAGACTTCTTGCTTTCTTAGAGTTTAGAAAGCCTGCAATCCTCCCATGCCATGCGTGAAAGGAGGCTCTACCACTGTGTCCTGCATGAAACCCACGGGCCCATACCCAGAGTATGATAGAGTGGGTTCCCGGGTACAATCCCAGCCCCCTAAACTCCCCCCGCCCGCCTAATGCAGACAGGGCCCGTGCGCTAAGCATAAACAATACCTTTAACAGATAACCCTAACCCTGAACGTAACACCCAACCCTGTTCCTATTTCTCCCCTTAACACGTAAACCTCACCGTGCGCCTAACTTTAACCTCTTATCCTAACGTTAATGCATAACCCATTTCCTGAGAACAACCCCTATCCCATAATTCTAACCCTATCTCCTAGTCATCACTGTGACACCTAATCCCTAAGCCTAATTCCAAACCGCTAACCCTAACCGTAACCCTACCTACAACCCTAACACTGACAGTAACCCTTACTTCTAACCCCAACGCTATGCCTAACAAAAACCCTAACCCTTCACCCTAACCCCTAAGCCTTACCCTAACCCTTAACCCTAATCCTAATCCTAACCATTAAACCTAACCCTGGCTCTTAAAGCTAACCCTAAACCTTACCCTCACGACTAGACCTAACCCTGACACTAACCTAACACCTAACCCTAACCAGAACCCCTAAAGCTAACCCTGAACCCTATCGCTAACCCTAGCAGTAAACTTTAACCCTAAACCTAAGCCCAACCCGTAACCCTAATCCTATCCTTTTTCCCTAAAACTAACCCCTAAACCTAACCCCTATACCTCACCCTAACTCTAACCCCAATCCTAATTCTAACCATACCCCTTCATAAAACACTAACTCCTAACCGCTAACCCTAACACTAACCAAAAACCCTAATCACTAATCCCTAACCCTAACGGTTAACCTTTACCCTAACCGTTAACCCTCACACTAAATCTTAACACTGACCCTAACCTTAACCTTTAACTCTAAGCCTAACCCTTAACCCTACAGTAAGGAAGACCCTTAATGCTAATGGGATCCCTTATCCCTAACCCTAACACTACAGCTAAAAATAACCCTAACCTTGGATCCTTAAACCTAACCCCTAACACTTACTTTAACCCCAAACCCTAACCCTAATCCTAAGCATTAAACCTAACCCTATCTCTTAACCCTAACGCTAGCCCTTACCCTAACGCCTAGATCTAACCCTAAATCTAACCTATCGCCTAATCCTAACCTTAAGCCCTAATGCTAACACTAACCCTGAACCCTAAACCTACCTGTAACCCTTAACACTAACCCTATCCGTGAACCTTAACCCTGACCCTAACCATTACCCACACCCAAGCATTTAACCCTGACCCTAACCCTAATCCTTAATGACAACCCTAACACTAAACCCTAACCCTAAGCCCAACACTTAACCCTAACCCTATCCCTTAACCCTAACCCTAATCCTAATGCTACCCCCTAAACGTAACCCTCACCGTGACCAGGAAACCTAACCCTAACCTCTAACACAAACCATAGCACATAACTCTAATCCTAAAACTAACCCTAACCCTAACCCTAACCCTAAACCCTAACACTTAACCTTAACCCTAAGCGTTAACTCTCACGCTAACCTTTAATCCTAACCCTAATCCTAATCTTCAACCCTAAACCTAACACTTAACCCTAACCCTGTACCAAACCCTAACCCCTCATCTTAACCCTAACCGTAATCCTCAACCCTAAACCAAAGTGTAACCGTTAAACCTAAGAGTAACTTTTAACCCTAACCCTAATCCCTAACCCTAAGCCCTCACCCTAACACTAAACTTCATCCTTAACCCTAACCAGAATCCTAACCCTAAATCTAATTCTCAGACTTCTTGTTTTCTTAGAATTTAGAAAGCCTGCAATCCTCCCATGCCATGCGTGAAAGGAGGCTCTACCACTGTGTCCTGCATGAAACCCACGGGCCCATACCCAGAGTATGATAGAGTGGGTTCCCGGGTACAATCCCAGCCCCCTAAACTCCCCCCGCCCGCCTAATGCAGACAGGGCCCGTGCGCTAAGCATAAACAATGCCTTTAACAGATAACCCTAACCCTGAACATAACACCCAACCCTGTTCCTATTTCTCCCCTTAACACGTAAACCTCACCGTGCGCCTAACTTTAACCTCTTATCCTAACGTTAATGCATAACCCATTTCCTGAGAACAACCCCTATACCATAATTCTTACCATATGTCCTAGTCATCACCGTGACACCTAATCGCTAACCCTACTTCTAAACCGCTAACCCTAACTGTAACACTACCTACAACCCTAACTCTGACAGTAACCCTTACATCTAA
Source organism: Eulemur rufifrons (assembly GCF_041146395.1). Taxonomy (NCBI): domain Eukaryota; kingdom Metazoa; phylum Chordata; class Mammalia; order Primates; family Lemuridae; genus Eulemur; species Eulemur rufifrons. The sequence goes on along the minus strand of NW_027182821.1, from coordinate 1,570,819 downwards.
GCCCAACGCTATGCCTAACAAAAACCCTAACCCTTGACACTAACCCTTCACCCTAACCCCTAAGTGTAACCCTAACCCCTAACCCTAATTCTAATCCTAACCATTAAACCTAACCCTAGCTCTTAAAGCTAACCCTAAAACTTACCCTCACGACTAGACCTAACCCTGACACTAACCTAACACCTAACCCTAACCAGAACCCCTAAAGCTAACCCTGAACCCTATCCCTAACCCTAGCAGTAAACTTTAACCCTAAACCTAAGCCCAAGCCGTAACCCTAATCCTATCCTTTTACCCTAAAACTAACCCCTAAACCTAACCCCTATACCTCACCCTAACTCTAACCCCAATCCTAATTCTAACCATACCCCTTCATAAAACACTAACTCCTAACCGCTAACCCTAACACTAACCAAAAACCCTAATCACTAATCCCTAACACTAACGCTTAACCTTTACCCTAACCATTAACCCTCACCCTATATCTTAACACTGACCCTAACCCTAACCTTTAACTCTAAGCCTAACCCTTAACCCTACAGTAAGGAAGACCCTTAATGCTAATGGTATCCCTTATCCCTAACACTAACACTACAGCTAAAAATAACCTTAACCTTTGATCCTTAAACCTAACCCCTAACACTTAATTTAAGCCCAAACCCTAACCCTAATCCTAAGCATTAAACCTAACCGTATCTCTTAACCCTAACGCTATCCCTTACCCTAACGCCTAGATATAACCCTAAATCTAACCTACCGCCTAATCCTAACCTTAAGCCCTAATGCTAACTCTAACCCTGAACTCTAAACCTACCCGTAACCCTTAACACTATCCCTATCCGTGAACCTTAACCCTGACCCTAACCATTACCCGCACCCAAGCATTTAACCCTGACCCTAACCCTAATCCTTAATGCTAACCCTAACACTAAACCCTAACCCTAAGCCCAACACTTAACGCTAATCCTATCCCTTAACCCTAACCCTAATGCTAACCCCTAAACGTAACCCTCACCGTGACCAGTAAACCTAAACCTAACCTCTAACACAAACCATAGCACATAACTCTAACCCTAAAACTATCCCTAACCTTAACTCTAACTCTTAACCTTAACCCTAAGCGTTAACTCTCACGCTAATCTTTAATCCTAACCCTAATCCTAATCTTCAACCCTAAACCTAACACTTAACCCTAACCCTGTACCAAAGCCTAACCCCTCATCTTAACCCTAACCGTAAACCTCAACCCTAAACCAAAGTGTAACCGTTAAACCTAAGAGTAACCTTTAACCCTAACCCTAATCCCTAACCCTAAGCCCTCACCCTAACACTAAATTCATCCTTAACCCTAACCATAATCCTACCGCTAAATCTAATTCTCAGACTTCTTGCTTTCTTAGAGTTTAGAAAGCCTGCAATCCTCCCATGCCATGCGTGAAAGGAGGCTCTACCACTGTGTCCTGCATGAAACCCACGGGCCCATACCCAGAGTATGATAGAGTGGGTTCCCGGGTACAATCCCAGCCCCCTAAACTCCCCCCGCCCGCCTAATGCAGACAGGGCCCGTGCGCTAAGCATAAATAATACCTTTAACAGATAACCCTAACCCTGAACATAACACCCAACCCTGTTCCTATTTCTCCCCTTAACACGTAAACCTCACCGTGCGCCTAACTTTAACCTCTTATCCTAACGTTAATGCATAACCCATTTCCTGAGAACAACCCCTATCCCATAATTCTAACCCTATCTCCTAGTGATCACTGTGACACCTAATCCCTAACCCTAATTCTAAACCGCTAACCCTAACCATAACCCTACCTACAACCCTAACACTGACAGTAACCCTTACTTCTAACCCCAACGCTATGCCTAACAAAAACCCTAACCCTTGACCCTAACCCTTCACCCTAACCCCTAAGCCTTACCCTAACCCTTAACCCTAATCCTAATCCTAACCATTAAACCTAACCCTAGCTCTTAAAGCTAACCCTAAACCTTACCCTCACGACTAGACCTAACCCTGACACTAACCTAACACCTAACCCTAACCAGAACCCCTAAAGGTAACCCTGAACCCTATCCCTAACCCTAGCAGTAAACTTTAACCCTAAACCTAAGCCCAGCCCGTAACCCTAATCCTATCCTTTAACCCTAAAACTAACCCCTAAACCTAACCCCTATACCTCACCCTAACTCTAACCCCAATCCTAATTCTAACCATACCCCTTCATAAAACACTAACTCCTAACCGCTAACCCGAACACTAACCAAAAACCCTAATCACTAATCCCTAACCCTAACGCTTAACCTTTACCCTAACCAGTAACCCTAACACTAAATCTTAACACTGACCCTAACCTTAACCTTTAACTCTAAGCCTAACCCTTAACCCTACAGGAAGGAAGACCCTTAATGCTAATGGGATCCCTTATCCCTAACCCTAACACTACAGCTAAAAATAACCCTAACCTTGGATCCTTAAACCTAACCCCTAACTCTTACTTTAACCCCAAACGCTAACCCTAATCCTAAGCATTAAACCTAACCCTATCTCTTAACCCTAACGCAGCCCTTACCCTAACGCCTAGATCTAACCCTAAATCTAACCTACCGCCTAATCCTAACCTTAAGCCCTAATGCTAACTCTAACCCTGAACCCTCAACCTACCCGTAACCCTTAACACTAACCCTATCCGTGAACCTTAACCCTGACCCTAACCATTACCCGCACCCAAGCATTTAACCCTGACCGTAACCCTAATCCTTAATGCTAACCCTAACGCTAAACCCTAACCCTAAGCCCAACACTTAACCTTAATCCTATCCCTTAACCCTAACCCTAACCCTAACCCTAATGCTAACCCCTAACGTAACCCTAACCGTGACCAGTAAACCTAACCCTAACCTCTAACACAAACCATAGCACATAACTCTAACCCTAAAACTAACCCTAACCCTAACCCTAACCCTAACCATAGCACATAACTCTAACCCTAAAACTAACCCTAACCCTAACTCTAACCCTAAACCCTAAATCTTAACCTTAACCCTAAGCGTTAACTCTCACGCTAACCTTTAATCCTAACCCTAATCCTAATCTTCAACCCTAAACCTAACACTTAACCCTAACCCTGTACCAAACCCTAACTCCTCATCTTAACCCTAACCGTAAACCTCAACCCTAAACCAAAGTCTAACCGTTAAACCTAAGAGTAACCTTTAACCATAACCCTAAGCCCTAACCCTAAGCCCTCACCCTAACACTAAACTTCATCCTTAACCCTAACCATAATCCTAACCCTAAATCTAATTCTCAGACTTCTTGCTTTCTTAGAGTTTAGAAAGCCTGCAATCCTCCCATGCCATGCATGAAAGGAGGCTCTACCACTGTGTCCTGCATGAAACCCACGGGCCCATACCCAGAGTATGATAGAGTGGGTTCCCGGGTACAATCCCAGCCCCCTAAACTCCCCCCGCCCGCCTAATGCAGACAGGGCCCGTGCGCTAAGCATAAACAATACCTTTATCAGATAACCCTAACCCTGAACATAACACCCAACCCTGTTCCTATTTCTCCCCTTAACACGTAAACCTCACCGTGCGCCTAACTTTAACCTCTTATCCTAACGTTAATGCATAACCCATTTCCTGAGAACAACCCCTATCCCATAATTCTAACCCTATCTCCTAGTCATCACTGTGACACCTAATCCCTAACCCTAATTCTAAACAGCTAACCCTAACCGTAACCCTACCTACAACCCTAACACTGACAGTAACCCTTACTTCTAACGTCAACGCTATGCCTAACAAAAACCCTAACCCTTCACCCTAACCCCTAAGCCTTACCCTAACCCTTAACCCTAATCCTAATCCTAACCATGAAATCCTAACCTAACCCTAGCTCTTGAAGCTAACCCTAAACCTTACCCTCACGACTAGACCTAACCCTGACACTAACCTAACACCTAACGCTAACCAGAACCCCTAAAGCTAACACTGAACCCTATCGCTAACCCTAGCAGTAAACTTTAACCCTAAACCTAAGCCATACCCGTAACCCTAATCCTATCCTTTTACCCTAAAACTAACCCCTAAATCTAACCCCTATACCTCACCCTAACTCTAACCCCAATCCTAATTCTAACCATACCCCTTCATAAAACACTAACTCCTAACCGCTAACCCTAACACTAACCAAAATCCCTAATCAATAATCCCTAACCCTAACGCTTAACCTTTACCCTAACCGTTAACCCTCACCCTAAATCTTAACACTGACCCTAACCTTAACCTTTAACTCTAAGCCTAACCCTTAACCCTACAGTAAGGAAGACCCTTAATGCTAATGGGATCCCTTATCCCTAACCCTAATACTACGGCTAAAAATAACCCTAACCTTGGATCCTTAAACCTAACCCCTAACACTTACTTTAACCCCAAACCCTAACCCTAATCCTAAGCATTAAACCTAACCTATCTCTTAACCCTAACGCTAGCCCTTACCCTCAGGCCTACATCTAACCCTAAATCTAACCTACCGCCTAATCCTAACCTTAAGCCCTAATGCTAACTCTAACCCTGAACCCTAAACCTACCCGTAATCCTTAACACTAACCCTATCCGTGAACTTTAATCCTGACCCTAACCATTACCCACACCCAAGCATTTAACCCTGAACCTAACACTAATCCTTAATGATAACCCTAACCCTAACCCTAACCCTAAGCCCAACACTTATCCCTAATCCTATCCCTTAACCCTAACCCTAATGCTAACCCCTAAACGTAACCCTCACCGTGACCAGTAAACCTAAACCTAACCTCTAACACAAACCATAGCACATAACTCTAACCCTAAAACTAACCCTAACCCTAACCCTAACCCTAAACCCTAACTCTTAAGCTTAACAGTAAGCGTGAACTCTCACGCTAACCTTTAATCCTAACCCTAATCCTAATCTTCAACCCTAAACCTAACACTTAACCCTAACCCTGTACCAAACCCTAACCCCTCATCTTAAACCTAACCGTAAACCTCAACCCTAAACCAAAGTGTAACCGTTAAACTTAAGAGTAACCTTTAACCCTAACCCTAATCCCTGACCCGAAGCCATCTTTCTAACACTATACTTCATCCTTAACCCTAACCATAATCCTACCCCTAAATCTAATTCTCAGACTTCTTGCTTACTTAGAGTTTAGAAAGCCTGCAATCCTCCCATGCCATGCGTGAAAGGAGGCTCTACCACTTTGTCCTGCATGAAACCCACGGGCCCATACCCAGAGTATGATAGAGTGGGTTCCCGGGTACAATCCCAGCCCCCTAAACTACCCCCGCCCGCCTAATGTAGACAGGGCCCTTGCGCTAAGCATAAACAATACCTTTAACAGATAACCCTAACCCTGAACATAACACCCAACCCTGTTCCTATTTCTCCCCTTAACACGTAAACCTAACCGTGCGCCTAACTTTAACCTCTTATCCTAACGTTAATGCATAACCCATTTCCTGAGAACAACCCCTATCCCATAATTCTAACCCTATCTCCTAGTCATCACTGTGACACCTAATCCCTAACCCTAATTCTAAACCGCTAACCCTAACCGTAACCCTACGTACAACCCTAACACTGACAGTAACCCTTACTTCTAACCCCAACGCTATGCCTAACAAAAACCCTAACCCTTGACCCTAACCCTTCACCCTAACCCCTAAGCCTTACCCTAACCCTTAACCCTAATCCTAATCCTAACCATTAAACCTAACCCTAGCTCTTAAAGCTAACCCTAAACCTTACCCTCACGACTAGACCT
>NW_027182821.1:1492500-1547500 GCF_041146395.1 Eulemur rufifrons | reverse complement strand
AACCTTAAGCTTTAACTCTAAGCCTAACCCTTAACCCCACAGTAAGGAAGACCCTTAATGCTAATGGGATCCCTTATCCCTAACCCTAACACTACAGCTAAAAATAACCCTAACCTTTGATCCTTAAACCTAACCCCTAACACTTACTTTAACCCCAAACCCTAACCCTAATCCTAAGCATTAAACCTAACCCTATCTCTTAACCCTAACGCTAGCCCTTACCCTAACGCCTAGATCTAACCCTAAATATAACCTACCGCGTAATCCTAGCCTTAAGCCCTAATGCTAACTCTAACCCTGAACCCTAAACCTACCCGTAACCCTTAACACTACCCTATCCGTGAACCTTAACCCTGACCCTAACCATTACCCGCACCCAAGCATTTAACCCTGACCCTAACCCTAATCCTTAATGCTAACCCTAACACTAAACCCTAACCCTAAGACCAACACTTATCCCTAATCCTATCCCTTAACCCTAACCCTAACCCTAATGCTGCCCCCTAAACGTAACCCTAACCGTGACCAGTAAACCTAACTCTAACCTCTAACACAAACCATAGCACATAACTCTAACCCTAAAACTAACCCTAACCCTAACCCTAACCCTAACCCTCACCCTAAGCCCAACACTTAAGCCTAATCCTATCCCTTAACCCTAAACCTAACCTAACCCTAACCCTAACCCTAACCCCAAACCTAACCCTAACCCTAACCACTAACCCTAATCCCTAACCCTAATCCCTCACCCTAACACTAAACTTCATCCTTAACCGTAACCAGAATCCTAACCCTAAATCTAATTCTCAGACTTCTTGCTTTCTTAGAGTTTAGAAAGCCTGCAATCCTCCCATGCCATGCGTGAAAGGAGGCTCTACCACTGTGTCCTGCATGAAACCCACGGGCCCATACCCAGAGTATGATAGAGTGGGTTCCCGGGTACAATCCCAGCCCCCTAAATTCCCCCCGCCCGCCTAATGCAGACAGGGCCCGTGCGCTAAGCATAAACAATACCTTTAACAGATAACCCTAACCCTGAACATAACACCCAACCCTGTTCCTATTTCTCCCCTTAACACGTAAACCTCACCGTGCGCCTAACTTTAACCTCTTATCCTAACGTTAATGCATAACCCATTTCCTGAGAACAACCCCTATCCCATAATTCTAACCCTATCTCCTAGTGATCACTGTGACACCTAATCCCTAACCATAATTCTAAACCGCTAACCCTAACCGTAACCCTACCTACAACCCTAACACTGACAGTAACCCTTACTTCTAACCCCAACGCTATGCCTAACAAAAACCCTAACCCTTGACCCTAACCCTTCACCCTAACCCCTAAGCCTTACCCTAACCCTTAACCCTAATCCTAATCCTAACCATTAAACCTAACCCTAGCTCTTAAAGCTAACCCTAAACCTTACCCTGACGACTAGACCTAACCCTGACACTAACGTAACACCTAACCCTAACCAGAACCCCTAAAGCTAACCCTTAACCCTATCCCTAACCCTAGCAGTAAACTTTAACCCTAATCCTAAGCCCAACCCGTAACCCTAATCCTATCCTTTTACCCTAAAACTAACCCCTAAACCTAACCCCTATACCTCACCCTAACTCTAACCCCAATCCTTATTCTAACCATACCCCTTCATAAAACACTAACTCCTAACCCCTAACCCTAACACTAACCAAAAACCCTAATCACTAATCCCTAACCCTAATGCTTAACCTTTACCCTAACCGTTAACCCTCACCCTAAATCTTAACACTGACCCTAACCTTAAGCTTTAACTCTAAGCCTAACCCTTAACCCCACAGTAAGGAAGACCCTTAATGCTAATGGGATCCCTTATCCCTAACCCTAACACTACAGCTTAAAATAACCCTAACCTTTGATCCTTAAACCTAACCCCTAACACTTACTTTAACCCCAAACCCTAACCCTAATCCTAAGCATTAAACCTAACCCTATCTCTTAACCCTAACGCTAGCCCTTACCCTAACGCCTAGATCTAACCCTAAATCTAACCTACCGCCTAATCCTAGCCTTAAGCCCTAATGCTAACTCTAACCCTGAACCCTAAACCTACCCGTAACCCTTAACACTAACCCTATCCGTGAACCTTAACCCTGACCCTAACCATTACCCGCACCCAAGCATTTAACCCTGACCCTAACCCTAATCCTTAATGCTAACCCTAACACTAAACCCTAACCCTAAGACCAACACTTATCCCTAATCCTATCCCTTAACCCTAACCCTAACCCTAATGCTGCCCCCTAAACGTAACCCTAACCGTGACCAGTAAACCTAACTCTAACCTCTAACACAAACCATAGCACATAACTCTAACCCTAAAACTAACCCTAACCCTAACCCTAACCCTAACCCTCACCCTAAGCCCAACACTTAAGCCTAATCCTATCCCTTAACCCTAAACCTAACCTAACCCTAACCCTAACCCTAACCCCAAACCTAACCCTAACCCTAACCCCTAACCCTAATCCCTAACCCTAAGCCCTCACCCTAACACTAAACTTCATCCTTAACCCTAACCAGAATCCTAACCCTAAATCTAATTCTCAGACTTCTTGCTTTCTTAGAGTTTAGAAAGCCTGCAATCCTCCCATGCCATGCGTGAAAGGAGGCTCTACCACTGTGTCCTGCATGAAACCCACGGGCCCATACCCAGAGTATGATAGAGTGGGTTCCCGGGTACAATCCCAGCCCCCTAAACTCCCCCCGCCCGCCTAATGCAGACAGGGCCCGTGCGCTAAGCATAAACAATACCTTTAACAGATAACCCTAACCCTGAACATAACACCCAACCCTGTTCCTATTTCTCCCCTTAACACGTAAACCTCACCGTGTGCCTAACTTTAACCTCTTAGCCTAACGTTAATGCATAACCCATTTCCTGAGAACAACCCCTATCCCATAATTCTAACCCTATCTCCTAGTCATCACTGTGACACCTAATCCCTACCCCTAATTCTAAACCGCTAACCCTAACCGTAACCCTACCTACAACCCTAACACTGACAGTAACCCTTACTTCTAACCCCAACGCTATGCCTAACAAAAACCCTAACCCTTGACCCTAACCCTTCACCCTAACCCCTAAGCCTTACCCTAACCCTTAACCCTAATCCTAATCCTAACCATTAAACCTAACCCTAGCCCTTAAAGCTAACCCTAAACCTTACCCTCACGACTAGACCTAACCATGACACTAACCTTACACCTAACCCTAACCAGAACCCCTAAAGCTAACCCTGAACCCTATCCCTAACCCTATCAGTAAACTTTAACCCTAAACCTAAGCCCAACCCGTAACCCTAATCCTATCCTTTTACCCTAAAACTAACCCCTAAACTTAACCCCTATACCTCACCCTAACTCTAACCCCAATCCTAATTCTAACCATACCCCTTCATAAAACACTAACTCCTAACCGCTAACCCTAACACTAACCAAAAACCCTAATCACTAATCCCTAACCCTAACGCTTAACCTTTACCCTAACCGTTAACCCTCACCCTAAATCTTAACCCTGACCCTAACCTTAACCTTTAACTCTAAGCCTAACCCTTAACCCTACAGTAAGGAACACCCTTAATGCTAATGGGATCCCTTATCCCTAACCCTAACACTACAGCTAAAAATAACCCTAATCTTTGATCCTTAAACCTAACCCCTAACTCTTACTTTAACCCCAAACCCTAACCCTAATCCTAAGCATTAAACCTAACCCTATCTCTTAACCCTAACGCAGCCCTTACCCTAACGCCTAGATCTAACCCTTAATCTAACCTACCGCCTAATCCTAACCTTAAGCCCTAATGCTAACACTAACCCTGAACCCTAAGCCTACCCGTAACCCTTAACACTAACCCTATCCGTGAACCTTAACCCTGACCCTAACCATTACCCGCACCCAAGCATTTAACGCTGACCCTAACACTAATCCATAATGCTAAACATAACACTAAACCCTAACCCTAAGCCCAACACTTAACCCTAATCCTATCCCTTAACCCTAACCCTAACCCTAATGCTAACCCCTAAACGTAACCCTAACCGTGACCAGTAAACCTAACCCTAACCTCTAACACAAACCATAGCACATAACTCTAACCCTAAAACTAACCCTAACCCTAACCCTAACCCTAAACCCTAACTCTTAACCTTAACCCTAAGCGTTAACACTCATGCTAAGCTTTAATCCTAACCCTAATCCTAATCTTCAACCCTAAACCTAACACTTAACCCTAACCCTGTACCAAACCCTAACCCCTCATCTTAACCCTAACCGTAAACCTCAACCCTAAACCAAAGTGTAACCGTTAAACCTAAGAGTAACCTTTAACCCTAACCCTAATCCCTAACCCTAAGCCCTCACCCTAACACTAAACTTCATCCTTAACCGTAACCAGAATCCTAACCCTAAATCTAATTCTCAGACTTCTTGCTTTCTTAGAGTTTAGAAAGCCTGCAATCCTCCCATGCCATGCGTGAAAGGAGGCTCTACCACTGTGTCCTGCATGAAACCCACGGGCCCATACCCAGAGTATGATAGAGTGGGTTCCCGGGTACAATCCCAGCCCCCTAAACTCCCCCCGCCCGCCTAATGCAGACAGGGCCCGTGCGCTAAGCATAAACAATACCTTTAACAGATAACCCTAACCCTGAACGTAACACCCAACCCTATTCCTATTTCTCCTCTTAACACGTAAACCTCACCGTGGGCCTAACTTTAACCTCTTATCCTAACGTTAATGCATAACCCATTTCCTGAGAACAACCCCTATCCCATAATTCTAACCCTATCTCCTAGTGATCACTGTGACACCTAATCCCTACCCCTAATTCTAAACCGCTAACCCTAACCGTAACCCTACCTACAACCCTAACACTGACAGTAACCCTTACTTCTAACCCCAACGCTATGCCTAACAAAAACCCTAACCCTTCACCCTAACCCCTAAGCCTTACCCTAACCCTTAACCCTAATCCTAATCCTAACCATTAAACCTAACCCTAGCTCTTAAAGCTAACCCTAAACCTTACCCTCACGGCTAGACCTAACCCTGACACTAACCTAACACCTAAACCTAACCAGAACCCCTAAAGCTAACCTTGAACCCTATCCCTAACCCTAGCAGTAAACTTTAACCCTAAACCTAAGCCCAACCCGTAACCCTAATCCTATCCTTTTACCCTAAAACTAACCCCTAAACCTAACCCCTATACCTCACCCTAACTCTAACCCCAATCCTAATTCTAACCATACCCCTTCTTAAAACACTAACTCCTAACCGCTAACCCTAACACTAACCAAAAACCCTAATCACTAATCCCTAACCCTAACGCTTAACCTTTACCCTAACCGTTAACCCTCACCCTAAATCTTAACACTGACCCTAACCTTAACCTTTAACTCTAAGCCTAACCCTTAACCCTACAGTAAGGAAGACCCTTAATGCTAATGGGATCCCTTATCCCTAACCCTAACACTACAGCTAAAAATAACCCTAACCTTGGATCCTTAAACCTAACCCCTAACTCTTACTTTAACCCCAAACCCTAACCCTAATCCTAAGCATTAAACCTAACCCTATCTCTTAACCCTAACGCAGCCCTTACCCTAACGCCTAGATCTAACCCTAAATCTAACCTACCGCCTAATCCTAACCTTAAGCACTAATGCTAACACTAACCCTGAACCCTAAACCTACCCGTAACCCTTAACACTAACCCTATCCGTGAACCTTAACCCTGACCCTGACCATTAACCGCACCCAAGCATTTAACCCTGACCCTAACCCTAATCCTTAATGCTATCCCTAACACTAAACCCTAACCCTAAGCCCAACACTTAACCCTAATCCTATCCCATAACCCTAAAACTAACCCTAATGCTACCACCTAAACGTAACCCTAACCGTGACCAGTAAACCTAACCCTAACCTCTAACACAAACCATAGCACATAACTCTAACCCTAAAACTAACCCTAACCCTAAAGCTAGCCCTAAACCCTAACTCTTAACCTTAACCCTAAGCGTTAACTCTCATGCTAACCTTTAATCCTAACCCTAATCCTAATCTTCAACCCTAAACCTAACACTTAACCCCAACCCTGTACCAAACCCTAACCCCTCATTTTAACCCTAACCATAAACCTCAACCCTAAACCAAAGTGTAACCGTTAAACCTAAGAGTAACCTTTAACCCTAACCCTAATCCCTAACCCTAAGCCCTCACCCTAACACTAAACTTCATCCTTAACCGTAACCAGAATCCTAACCCTAAATCTAATTCTCAGACTTCTTGCTTTCTTAGAGTTTAGAAAGCCTGCAATCCTCCCATGCCATGCGTGAAAGGAGGCTCTACCACTGTGTCCTGCATGAAACCCACGGGCCCATACCCAGAGTATGATAGAGTGGGTTCCCGGGTACAATCCCAGCCCCCTAAACTCCCCCCGCCCGCCTAATGCAGACAGGGCCCGTGCGCTAAGCATAAACAATACCTTCAACAGATAACCCTAACCCTGAACATAACACCCAACCCTGTTCCTATTTCTCCCCTTAACACGTAAACCTCACCGTGCGCCTAACTTTAACCTCTTATCCTAACGTTAATGCATAACCCATTTCCTGAGAACAACCTCTATCCCATAATTCTAACCCTATCTCCTAGTCATCACTGTGACACCTAATCCCTAACCCTAATTCTAAACCGCTAACCCTAACCGTAACCCTACCTACAACCCTAACACTGACAGTAACCCTTACTTCTAACCCCAACGCTATGCCTAACAAAAACCCTAACCCTTGACCCTAACCCTTCACCCTAACCCCTAAGCCTTACCCTAACCCTTAACCCTAATCCTAATCCTAACCATTAAACCTAACCCTAGCTCTTAAAGCTAACCCTAAACCTTACCCTGACGACTAGACCTAACCCTGACACTAACGTAACACCTAACCCTAACCAGAACCCCTAAAGCTAACCCTGAACCCTATCCCTAACCCTAGCAGTAAACTTTAACCCTAATCCTAAGCCCAACCCGTAACCCTAATCCTATCCTTTTACCCTAAAACTAACCCCTAAACCTAACCCCTATACCTCACCCTAACTCTAACCCCAATCCTTATTCTAACCATACCCCTTCATAAAACACTAACTCCTAACCCCTAACCCTAACACTAACCAAAAACCCTAATCACTAATCCCTAACCCTAATGCTTAACCTTTACCCTAACCGTTAACCCTCACCCTAAATCTTAACACTGACCCTAACCTTAAGCTTTAACTCTAAGCCTAACCCTTAACCCCACAGTAAGGAAGACCCTTAATGCTAATGGGATCCCTTATCCCTAACCCTAACACTACAGCTTAAAATAACCCTAACCTTTGATCCTTAAACCTAACCCCTAACACTTACTTTAACCCCAAACCCTAACCCTAATCCTAAGCATTAAACCTAACCCTATCTCTTAACCCTAACGCTAGCCCTTACCCTAACGCCTAGATCTAACCCTAAATCTAACCTACCGCCTAATCCTAGCCTTAAGCCCTAATGCTAACTCTAACCCTGAACCCTAAACCTACCCGTAACCCTTAACACTAACCCTATCCGTGAACCTTAACCCTGACCCTAACCATTACCCGCACCCAAGCATTTAACCCTGACCCTAACCCTAATCCTTAATGCTAACCCTAACACTAAACCCTAACCCTAAGACCAACACTTATCCCTAATCCTATCCCTTAACCCTAACCCTAACCCTAATGCTGCCCCCTAAACGTAACCCTAACCGTGACCAGTAAACCTAACTCTAACCTCTAACACAAACCATAGCACATAACTCTAACCCTAAAACTAACCCTAACCCTAACCCTAACCCTAACCCTCACCCTAAGCCCAACACTTAAGCCTAATCCTATCCCTTAACCCTAAACCTAACCTAACCCTAACCCTAACCCTAACCCCAAACCTAACCCTAACCCTAACCCCTAACCCTAATCCCTAACCCTAAGCCCTCACCCTAACACTAAACTTCATCCTTAACCGTAACCAGAATCCTAACCCTAAATCTAATTCTCAGACTTCTTGCTTTCTTAGAGTTTAGAAAGCCTGCAATCCTCCCATGCCATGCGTGAAAGGAGGCTCTACCACTGTGTCCTGCATGAAACCCACGGGCCCATACCCAGAGTATGATAGAGTGGGTTCCCGGGTACAATCCCAGCCCCCTAAACTCCCCCCGCCCGCCTAATGCAGACAGGGCCCGTGCGCTAAGCATAAACAATACCTTTAACAGATAACCCTAACCCTGAACATAACACCCAACCCTGTTCCTATTTCTCCCCTTAACACGTAAACCTCACCGTGCGCCTAACTTTAACCTCTTAGCCTAACGTTAATGCATAACCCATTTCCTGAGAACAACCCCTATCCCATAATTCTAACCCTATCTCCTAGTCATCACTGTGACACCTAATCCCTACCCCTAATTCTAAACCGCTAACCCTAACCGTAACCCTACCTACAACCCTAACACTGACAGTAACCCTTACTTCTAACCCCAACGCTATGCCTAACAAAAACCCTAACCCTTGACCGTAACCCTTCACCCTAACCCCTAAGCCTTACCCTAACCCTTAACCCTAATCCTAATCCTAACCATTAAACCTAACCCTAGCCCTTAAAGCTAACCCTAAACCTTACCCTCACGACTAGACCTAACCATGACACTAACCTTACACCTAACCCTAACCAGAACCCCTAAAGCTAACCCTGAACCCTATCCCTAACCCTAGCAGTAAACTTTAACCCTAAACCTAAGCCCAACCCGTAACCCTAATCCTATCCTTTTACCCTAAAACTAACCCCTAAACTTAACCCCTATACCTCACCCTAACTCTAACCCCAATCCTAATTCTAACCATACCCCTTCATAAAACACTAACTCCTAACCGCTAACCCTAACACTAACCAAAAACCCTAATCACTAATCCCTAACCCTAACGCTTAACCTTTACCCTAACCGTTAACCCTCACCCTAAATCTTAACCCTGACCCTAACCTTAACCTTTAACTCTAAGCCTAACCCTTAACCCTACAGTAAGGAACACCCTTAATGCTAATGGGATCCCTTATCCCTAACCCTAACACTACAGCTAAAAATAACCCTAACCTTTGATCCTTAAACCTAACCCCTAACTCTTACTTTAACCCCAAACCCTAACCCTAATCCTAAGCATTAAACCTAACCCTATCTCTTAACCCTAACGCAGCCCTTACCCTAACGCCTAGATCTAACCCTAAATCTAACCTACCGCCTAATCCTAACCTTAAGCCCTAATGCTAACACTAACCCTGAACCCTAAGCCTACCCGTAACCCTTAACACTAACCCTATCCGTGAACCTTAACCCTGACCCTAACCATTACCCGCACCCAAGCATTTAACGCTGACCCTAACACTAATCCATAATGCTAAACATAACACTAAACCCTAACCCTAAGCCCAACACTTAACCCTAATCCTATCCCTTAACCCTAACCCTAACCCTAATGCTAACCCCTAAACGTAACCCTAACCGAGACCAGTAAACCTAACCCTAACCTCTAACACAAACCATAGCACATAACTCTAACCCTAAAACTAACCCTAACCCTAACCCTAACCCTAAACCCTAACTCTTAACCTTAACCCTAAGCGTTAACACTCATGCTAACCTTTAATCCTAACCCTAATCCTAATCTTCAACCCTAAACCTAACACTTAACCCTAACCCTGTACCAAACCCTAACCCCTCATCTTAACCCTAACCGTAAACCTCAACCCTAAACCAAAGTGTAACCGTTAAACCTAAGAGTAACCTTTAACCCTAACCCTAATCCCTAACCCTAAGCCCTCACCCTAACACTAAACTTCATCCTTAACCGTAACCAGAATCCTAACCCTAAATCTAATTCTCAGACTTCTTGCTTTCTTAGAGTTTAGAAAGCCTGCAATCCTCCCATGCCATGCGTGAAAGGAGGCTCTACCACTGTGTCCTGCATGAAACCCACGGGCCCATACCCAGAGTATGATAGAGTGGGTTCCCGGGTACAATCCCAGCCCCCTAAACTCCCCCCGCCCGCCTAGTGCAGACAGGGCCCGTGCGCTAAGCATAAACAATACCTTTAACAGATAACCCTATCCCTGAACGTAACACCCAACCCTATTCCTATTTCTCCTCTTAACACGTAAACCTCACCGTGGGCCTAACTTTAACCTCTTATCCTAACGTTAATGCATAACCCATTTCCTGAGAACAACCCCTATCCCATAATTCTAACCCTATCTCCTAGTGATCACTGTGACACCTAATCCCTACCCCTAATTCTAAACCGCTAACCCTAACCGTAACCCTACCTACAACCCTAACACTGACAGTAACCCTTACTTCTAACCCCAACGCTATGCCTAACAAAAACCCTAACCCTTCACCCTAACCCCTAAGCCTTACCCTAACCCTTAACCCTAATCCTAATCCTAACCATTAAACCTAACCCTAGCTCTTAAAGCTAACCCTAAACCTTACCCTCACGGCTAGACCTAACCCTGACACTAACCTAACACCTAAACCTAACCAGAACCCCTAAAGCTAACCTTGAACCCTATCCCTAACCCTAGCAGTAAACTTTAACCCTAAACCTAAGCCCAACCCGTAACCCTAATCCTATCCTTTTACCCTAAAACTAACCCCTAAACCTAACCCCTATACCTCACCCTAACTCTAACCCCAATCCTAATTCTAACCATACCCCTTCTTAAAACACTAACTCCTAACCGCTAACCCTAACACTAACCAAAAACCCTAATCACTAATCCCTAACCCTAACGCTTAACCTTTACCCTAACCGTTAACCCTCACCCTAAATCTTAACACTGACCCTAACCTTAACCTTTAACTCTAAGCCTAACCCTTAACCCTACAGTAAGGAAGACCCTTAATGCTAATGGGATCCCTTATCCCTAACCCTAACACTACAGCTAAAAATAACCCTAACCTTGGATCCTTAAACCTAACCCCTAACTCTTACTTTAACCCCAAACCCTAACCCTAATCCTAAGCATTAAACCTAACCCTATCTCTTAACCCTAACGCAGCCCTTACCCTAACGCCTAGATCTAACCCTAAATCTAACCTACCGCCTAATCCTAACCTTAAGCACTAATGCTAACACTAAACCTGAACCCTAAACCTACCCGTAACCCTTAACACTAACCCTATCCGTGAACCTTAACCCTGACCCTGACCATTACCCGCACCCAAGCATTTAACCCTGACCCTAACCCTAATCCTTAATGCTATCCCTAACACTAAACCCTAACCCTAAGCCCAACACTTAACCCTAATCCTATCCCATAACCCTAAAACTAACCCTAATGCTACCACCTAAACGTAACCCTAACCGTGACCAGTAAACCTAACCCTAACCTCTAACACAAACCATAGCACATAACTCTAACCCTAAAACTAACCCTAACCCTAACCCTAACACTAAACCCTAACTCTTAACCTTAACCCTAAGCGTTAACTCTCATGCTAACCTTTAATCCTAACCCTAATCCTAATCTTCAACCCTAAACCTAACACTTAACCCTACCCTGTACCAAACCCTAACCCCTCATCTTAACCCTAACCGTAAACCTCAACCCTAAACCAAAGTGTAACCGTTAAACCTAAGAGTAACCTTTAACCCTAACCCTAATCCCTAACCCTAACCCCTCACCCTAACACTAAACTTCATCCTTAACCCTAACCAGAATCCTAACCCTAAATCTAATTCTCAGACTTCTTGCTTTCTTAGAGTTTAGAAAGCCTGCAATCCTCCCATGCCATGCGTGAAAGGAGGCTCTACCACTTTGTCCTGCATGAAACCCACGGGCCCATACCCAGAGTATGATAGAGTGGGTTCCCGGGTACAATCCCAGCCCCCTAAACTCCCCCCGCCCGCCTAATGCAGACAGGGCCCGTGCGCTAAGCATAAACAATACCTTTAACAGATAACCCTAACCCTGAACATAACACCCAACCCTGTTCCTATTTCTCCCCTTAACACGTAAACCTCACCGTGCGCCTAACTTTAACCTCTTATCCTAACGTTAATGCATAACCCATTTCCTGAGAACAACCCCTATCCCATAATTCTTACCCTATGTCCTAGTCATCACTGTGACACCTAATCCCTAACCCTAATTCTAAACCGCTAACCCTAACCGTAACCCTACCTACAACCCTAACACTGACAGTAACCCTTACTTCTAACCCCAACGCTATGCCTAACAAAAACCCTAACCCTTGACCCTAACCCTTCACCCTAACCCCTAAGCCTTACCCTAACCCTTAACCCTAATCCTAATCCTAACCATTAAACCTAACCCTAGCTCTTAAAGCTAACCCTAAACCTTACCCTCACGACTAGACCTAACCCTGACACTAACCTAACACCTAACCCTAACCAGAACCCCTAAAGCTAACCCTGAACCCTATTCCTAACCCTAGCAGTAAACTTTAACCCTAAACCTAAGCCCAACCCGTAACCCTAATCCTATCCTTTTACCCTAAAACTAACCCCTAAACTTAACCCCTATACCTCACCCTAACTCTAACCCCAATCCTAATTCTAACCATACCCCTTCATAAAACACTAACTCCTAACCGCTAACCCTAACACTAACCAAAATCCCTAATCACTAATCCCTAACCCTAACGCTTAACCTTTACCCTAACCGTTAACCCTCACCCTAAATCTTAACACTGACCCTAACCTTAACATTTAACTCTAAGCCTAACCCTTAACCCTACAGTAAGGAAGACCCTTAATGCTAATGGGATCCCTTATCCCTAACCCTAACACTACAGCTAAAAATAACCCTAACGTTTGATCCTTAAACCTAACCCCTAACTCTTACTTTAACCCCAAACCCTAACCCTAATCCTAAGCATTAAACCTAACCCTATCTCTTAACCCTAACGCAGCCCTTACCCTAACGCCTAGATCTAACCCTAAATCTAACCTACCGCCTAATCCTAACCTTAAGCCCTAATGCTAACACTAACCCTGAACCCTAAACCTACTCGTAACCCTTAACACTAACCCTATCCGTGAACCTTAACCCTGACCCTAACCATTACCCGCACGCAAGCATTTAACCCTGACCCTAACCCTAATCCATAATGATAACCCTAACACTAAACCCCAACCCTAAGCCCAACACTTAACCCTAATCCTATCCCTTAACCCTAAGCCTAACCCTAATGCTAACCCCTAAACGTAACCTTAACCGTGACCAGTAAACCTAACCCTAACCTCTAACACAAACCATAGCACATAACTCTAACCCTAAAACTAACCCTAACCCTAAAGCTAGCCCTAAACCCTAACTCTTAACCTTAACCCTAAGCGTTAACTCTCATGCTAACCTTTAATCCTAACCCTAATCCTAATCTTCAACCCTAAACCTAACACTTAACCCCAACCCTGTACCAAACCCTAACCCCTCATTTTAACCCTAACCATAAACCTCAACCCTAAACCAAAGTGTAACCGTTAAACCTAAGAGTAACCTTTAACCCTAACCCTAATCCCTAACCCTAAGCCCTCACCCTAACACTAAACTTCATCCTTAACCGTAACCAGAATCCTAACCCTAAATCTAATTCTCAGACTTCTTGCTTTCTTAGAGTTTAGAAAGCCTGCAATCCTCCCATGCCATGCGTGAAAGGAGGCTCTACCACTGTGTCCTGCATGAAACCCACGGGCCCATACCCAGAGTATGATAGAGTGGGTTCCCGGGTACAATCCCAGCCCCTGAAACTCCCCCCGCCCGCCTAATGCAGACAGGACCCGTGCGCTAAGCATAAACAATACCTTCAACAGATAACCCTAACCCTGAACATAACACCCAACCCTGTTCCTATTTCTCCCCTTAACACGTAAACCTCACCGTGCGCCTAACTTTAACCTCTTATCCTAACGTTAATGCATAACCCATTTCCTGAGAACAACCTCTATCCCATAATTCTAACCCTATCTCCTAGTCATCACTGTGACACCTAATCCCTAACCCTAATTCTAAACCGCTAACCCTAACCGTAACCCTACCTACAACCCTAACACTGACAGTAACCCTTACTTCTAACCCCAACGCTATGCCTAACAAAAACCCTAACCCTTGACCCTAACCCTTCACCCTAACCCCTAAGCCTTACCCTAACCCTTAACCCTAATCCTAATCCTAACCATTAAACCTAACCCTAGCTCTTAAAGCTAACCCTAAACCTTACCCTCACGACTAGACCTAACCCTGACACTAACCTAACACCTAACCCTAACCAGAACCCCTAAAGCTAACCCTGAACCCTATCCCTAACCCTAGCAGTAAACTTTAACCCTAAACCTAAGCCCAACCCGTAACCCTAATCGTATCCTTTTACCCTAAAACTAACCCCTAAACTTAACCCCTATACCTCAACCTAACTCTAACCCCAATCCTAATTCTAACCATACCCCTTCATAAAACACTAACTCCTAACCGCTAACCCTAACACTAACCAAAAACCCTAATCACTAATCCCTAAACCTAACGCTTAACCTTTGCCCTAACCTTTAACCCTCACCCTAAATCTTAACACAGACCCTAACCTTAACCTTTAACTCTAAGCCTAACCCTTAACCCTACAGTAAGGAACACCCTTAATGCTAATGGGATCCCTTATCCCTAACCCTAACACTACAGCTAAAAATAACCCTAACCTTTGATCCTTAAACCTAACCCCTAACTCTTACTTTAACCCCAAACCCTAACCCTAATCCTAAGCATTAAACCTAACCCTATCTCTTAACCCTAACGCAGCCCTTACCCTAACGCCTAGATCTAACCCTAAATCTAACCTACCGCCTAATCCTAACCTTAAGCCCTAATGCTAACACTAACCCTGAACCCTAAGCCTACCCGTAACCCTTAACACTAACCCTATCCGTGAACCTTAACCCTGACCCTAACCATTACCCGCACCCAAGCATTTAACCCTGACCCTAACCCTAGTCCATAATGATAACCCTAACACTAAACCCTAACCCTAAGCCCAACACTTAACCCTAATCCTATCCCTTAACCCTAAGCCTAACCCTATTGCTAACCCCTAAACGTAACCCTAACCGTGACCAGTAAACCTAACCCTAACCTCTAACACAAACCATAGCACATAACTCTAACCCTAAAACTAACCCTAACCCTAACCCTAACCCTAAACCCTAACTCTTAACCTTAACCCTAAGCGTTAACTCTCACGCTAACCTTTAATCCTAACCCTAATCCTAATCTTCAACCCTAAACCTAACACTTAACCCCAACCCTGTAGCAAACCCTAACCCCTCATCTTAACCCTAACCGTAAACCTCAACCCTAAACCAAAGTGTAACCGTTAAACCTAAGAGTAACCTTTAACCCTAACCCTAATCCCTAACCCTAAGCCCTCACCCTAACACTAAACTTCATCCTTAACCGTAACCAGAATCCTAACCCTAAATCTAATTCTCAGACTTCTTGCTTTCTTAGAGTTTAGAAAGCCTGCCATCCTCCCATGCCATGCGTGAAAGGAGGCTCTACCACTGTGTCCTGCATGAAACCCACGGGCCCATACCCAGAGTATGATAGAGTGGGTTCCCGGGTACAATCCCAGCCCCCTAAACTCCCCCCGCCCGCCTAATGCAGACAGGGCCCGTGCGCTAAGCATAAACAATACCTTTAACAGATAACCCTAACCCTGAACATAACACCCAACCCTGTTCCTATTTCTCCCCTTAACACGTAAACCTCACCGTGAGCCTAACATTAACCTCTTATCCTAACGTTAATGCATAACCCATTTCCTGAGAACAACCCCTATCCCATAATTCTAACCCTATCTCCTAGTCATCACTGTGACACCTAATCCCTAACCCTAATTCTAAACCGCTAACCCTAACCGTAACCCTACCTACAACACTAACACTGACAGTAACCCTTACTTCTAACCCCAACGCTATGCCTAACAAAAACCCTAACACTTGACCGTAACCCTTCACCCTAACCCCTAAGCCTTACCCTAACCCTTAACCCTAATCCTAATCCTAACCATTAAACCTAACCCTAGCTCTTAAAGCTAACCCTAAACCTTACCCTCACGACTAGACCTAACCCTGACACTAACCTAACACCTAACCCTAACCAGAACCCCTAAAGCTAACCCTGAACCCTATCCCTAACCCTAGCAGTAAACTTTAACCCTAAACCTAAGCCCAACCCGTAACCCTAATCCTATCCTTTTAACCTAAAACTAACCCCTAAACTTAACCCCTATACCTCACCCTAACTCTAACCCCAATCCTAATTCTAACCATACCCCTTCATAAAACACTAACTCCTAACCGCTAACCCTAACACTAACCAAAAACCCTAATCACTAATCCCTAACCCTAACGCTTAACCTTTACCCTAACCGTTAACCCTCACCCTAAATCTTAACACTGACCCTAACCTTAACCTTTAACTCTAAGCCTAACCCTTAACCCTACAGTAAGGAAGACCCTTAATGCTAATGGGATCCCTTATCCCTAACCCTAACACTACAGCTAAAAATAACCCTAACGTTTGATCCTTAAACCTAACCCCTAACTCTTACTTTAACCCCAAACCCTAACCCTAATCCTAAGCATTAAACCTAACCCTATCTCTTAACCCTAACGCAGCCCTTACCCTAACGCCTAGATCTAACCCTAAATCTAACCTACCGCCTAATCCTAACTTTAAGCCCTAATGCTAACACTAACCCTGAACGCTAAAATTACTCGTAACCCTTAACACTAATCCTATCCGTGAACCTTAACCCTGACCCTAACCATTACCCGCACCCAAGCATTTAACCCTGACCCTAACCCTAGTCCATAATGATAACCCTAACACTAATCCCTAACCCTAAGCCCAACACTTAACCCTAATCCTATCCCTTAACCCTAAGCCTAACCCTATTGCTAACCCCTAAACGTAACCCTAACCGTGACCAGTAAACCTAACCCTAACCTCTAACACAAACCATAGCACATAACTCTAACCCTAAAACTAACCCTAACCCTAACCCTAACCCTAAACCCTAACTCTTAACCTTAACCCTAAGCGTTAACTCTCACGCTAACCTTTAATCCTAACCCTAATCCTAATCTTCAACCCTAAACCTAACACTTAACCCCAACCCTGTAGCAAACCCTAACCCCTCATCTTAACCCTAACCGTAAACCTCAACCCTAAACCAAAGTGTAACCGTTAAACCTAAGAGTAACCTTTAACCCTAACCCTAATCCCTAACCCTAAGCCCTCACCCTAACACTAAACTTCATCCTTAACCGTAACCAGAATCCTAACCCTAAATCTAATTCTCAGACTTCTTGCTTTCTTAGAGTTTAGAAAGCCTGCCATCCTCCCATGCCATGCGTGAAAGGAGGCTCTACCACTGTGTCCTGCATGAAACCCACGGGCCCATACCCAGAGTATGATAGAGTGGGTTCCCGGGTACAATCCCAGCCCCCTAAACTCCCCCCGCCCGCCTAATGCAGACAGGGCCCGTGCGCTAAGCATAAACAATACCTTTAACAGATAACCCTAACCCTGAACATAACACCCAACCCTGTTCCTATTTCTCCCCTTAACACGTAAACCTCACCGTGAGCCTAACATTAACCTCTTATCCTAACGTTAATGCATAACCCATTTCCTGAGAACAACCCCTATCCCATAATTCTAACCCTATCTCCTAGTCATCACTGTGACACCTAATCCCTAACCCTAATTCTAAACCGCTACCCCTAACCGTAACCCTACCTACAACCCTAACACTGACAGTAACCCTTACTTCTAACCCCAACGCTATGCCTAACAAAAACCCTAACACTTGACCGTAACCCTTCACCCTAACCCCTAAGCCTTACCCTAACCCTTAACCCTAATCCTAATCCTAACCATTAAACCTAACCCTAGCTCTTAAAGCTAACCCTAAACCTTACCCTCACGACAAGACCTAACCCTGACACTAACCTTACACCTAACACTAACCAGAACCCCTAAAGCTAACCCTGAACCCTATCCCTAACCCTAGCAGTAAACTTTAACCCTAAACCTAAGCCCAACCCGTAACCCTAATCCTATCCTTTTACCCTAAAACTAACCCCTAAACTTAACCCCTATACCTCACCCTAACTCTAACCCCAATCCTAATTCTAACCATACCCCTTCATAAAACACTAACTCCTAACCGCTAACCCTAACACTAACCAAAAACCCTAATCACTAATCCCTAACCCTAACGCTTAACCTTTACCCTAACCGTTAACCCTCACCCTAAATCTTAACACTGACCCTAACCTTCACCTTTAACTCTAAGCCTAACCCTTAACCCTACAGTAAGGAAGACCCTTAATGCTAATGGGATCCCTTATCCCTAACCCTAACACTACAGCTAAAAATAACCCTAACGTTTGATCCTTAAACCTAACCCCTAACTCTTACTTTAACCCCAAACCCTAACCCTAATCCTAAGCACTAAACCTAACCCTATCTCTTAACCCTAACGCAGCCCTTACCCTAACGCCTAGATCTAACACTAAATCTAACCTACCGCCTAATCCTAACCTTAAGCCCTAATGCTAACACTAACCCTGAACCCTAAGCCTACCCGTAACACTTAACACTAACCCTATCCGTCAACCTTAACCCTGACCCTAACCATTACCCGCACCCAAGCATTTAACCCTGACCCTAACCCTAATCCATAATGCTAACCCTAACACTAAACCCTAACCCTAAGCCCAACACTTAACCCTAATCCTATCCCTTAACCCTAACCCTAACCCTAATGCTAACCCCTAAACGTAACCCTAACCGTGACCAGTAAACCTAACCCTAACCTCTAACACAAACCATAGCAGATAACTCTAACCCTAAAACTAACCCTAACCCTAAACCTAACCCTAAACCCTAACTCTTAACCTTAACCCTAAGCGTTAACTCTCATGCTAACCTTTAATCCTAACCCTAATCCTAATCTTCAACCCTAAACCTAACACTTAACCCTAACCCTGTACCAAACCCTAACCCCTCATCTTAACCCTAACCGTAAACCTCAACCCTAAACCAAAGTGTAACCGTTAAACCTAAGAGTAACCTTTAACCCTAACCCTAATCCCTAACCCTAAGCCCTCACCCTAACACTAAACTTCATCCTTAACCGTAACCAGAATCCTAACCCTAAATCTAATTCTCAGACTTCTTGCTTTCTTAGAGTTTAGAAAGCCTGCAATCCTCCCATGCCATGCGTGAAAGGAGGCTCTACCACTGTGTCCTGCATGAAACCCACGGGCCCATACCCAGAGTATGATAGAGTGGGTTCCCGGGTACAATCCCAGCCCCCTAAACTCCCCCCGCCCGCCTAATGCAGACAGGGCCTGTGCGCTAAGCATAAACAATGCCTTTAACAGATAACCCTAACCCTGAACATAACACCCAACCCTGTTCCTATTTCTCCCCTTAACACGTAAACCTCACCGTGCGCCTAACTTTAACCTCTTATCCTAACGTTAATGCATAACCCATTTCCTGAGAACAACCCCTATCCCATAATTCTAACCCTATCTCCTAGTCATCACTGTGACACCTAATCCCTAACCCTAATTCTAAACCGCTAACCCTAACCGTAACCCTACCTACAACCCTAACACTGACAGTAACCCTTACTTCTAACCCCAACGCTATGCCTAACAAAAACCCTAACCCTTGACCCTAACCCTTCACCCTAACCCCTAAGCCTTACCCTAACCCTTAACCCTAATCCTAATCCTAACCATTAAACCTAACCCTAGCTCTTAAAGCTAACCCTAAACCTTACCCTGACGACTAGACATAACCCTGACACTAACCTGACACCTAATCCTAACCAGAACCCCTAAAGCTAACCCTGAACCCTATCCCTAACCCTAGCAGTAAATTTTAACCATAAACCTAAGCCCAACTCGTAACCCTAATCCTATCCTTTTACCCTAAAACTAACCCCTAAACCTAACCCCTATACCTCACCCTAACTCTAACCCCAATCCTAATTCTAACCATACCCCTTCATAAAACACTAACTCCTAACCGCTAACCCTAACACTAACCAAAAACCCTAATCACTAATCCCTAACCCTAACGCTTAACCTTTACCCTAACCGTTAACCCTCACCCTAAATTTTAACACTGACCCTAACCTTAACCTTTAACTCTAAGTCTAACCCTTAACCCTACAGTAAGGAAGACCCTTAATGCTAATGGGATCCCTTATCCCTAACCCTAACACTACAGCTAAAAATAACCCTAACCTTTGATCCTTAAACCTAACCCCTAACTCTTACTTTAACCCCAAACCCTAACCCTAATCCTAAGCATTAAACCTAACCCTATCTCTTAACCCTAACGCAGCCCTTACCCTAACGCCTAGATCTAACCCTAAATCTAACCTACCGCCTAATCCTAACCTTAAGCCCTAAGGCTAACACTAACCCTGAACCCTAAGCCTACCCGTAACCCTTAACACTAACCCTATCCGTGAACCTTAACCCTGACCCTAACCATTACCCGCACCCAAGCATTTAACCCTGACCCTAACCCTAATCCATAATGCTAAACCTAACACTAAACCCTAACCCTAAGCCCAACACTTAACCCTAATCCTATCCATTAACCCTAACCCTAACCCTAATGCTAACCCCTAAACGTAACCCTAACCGTGACCAGTAAACCTAACCCTAACCTCTAACACAAACCATAGCACATAACTCTAACCCTAAAACTAACCCTAACCCTAACCCTAACCCTAAACCCTAACTCTTAACCTTAACCCTAAGCGTTAACACTCATGCTAACCTTTAATCCTAACCCTAATCCTAATCTTCAACCCTAAACCTAACACTTAACCCTAACCCTGTACCAAACCCTAACCCCTCATCTTAACCCTAACCGTAAACCTCAACCCTAAACCAAAGTGTAACCGTTAAACCTAAGAGTAACCTTTAACCCTAACCCTAATCCCTAACCCTAAGCCCTCACCCTAACACTAAACTTCATCCTTAACCGTAACCAGAATCCTAACCCTAAATCTAATTCTCAGACTTCTTGCTTTCTTAGAGTTTAGCAACCCTGCAATCCTCCCATGCCATGCGTGAAAGGAGGCTCTACCACTGTGTCCTGCATGAAACCCACGGGCCAATACCCAGAGTATGATAGAGTGGGTTCCCGGGTACAATCCCAGCCCCCTAAACTCCCCCCGCCCGCCTAATGCAGACAGGGCCCGTGCGCTAAGCATAAACAATGCCTTTAACAGATAACCCTAACACTGAACGTAACACCCAACCCTGTTCCTATTTCTCCTCTTAACACGTAAACCTCACCGTGGGCCTAACTTTAACCTCTTATCCTAACGTTAATGCATAACCCATTTCCTGAGAACAACCCCTATCCCATAATTCTAACCCTATCTCCTAGTGATCACTGTGACACCTAATCCCTACCCCTAATTCTAAACCGCTAACCCTAACCGTAACCCTACCTACAACCCTAACACTGACAGTAACCCTTACTTCTAACCCCAACGCTATGCCTAACAAAAACCCTAACCCTTCACCCTAACCCCTAAGCCTTACCCTAACCCTTAACCCTAATCCTAATCCTAACCATTAAACCTAACCCTAGCTCTTAAAGCTAACCCTAAATCTTACCCTCATGACTAGACCTAACCCTGACACTAACCTAACACATAAACCTAACCAGAACCCCTAAAGCTAACCTTGAACCCTATCCCTAACCCTAGCAGTAAACTTTAACCCTAAACCTAGCCCAACCCGTAACCCTAATCCTATCCTTTTACCCTAAAACTAACCCCTAAACCTAACCCCTATACCTCACCCTAACTCTAACCCCAATCCTAATTCTAACCATACCCCTTCTTAAAACACTAACTCCTAACCGCTAACCCTAACACTAACCAAAAACCCTAATCACTAATCCCTAACCCTAACGCTTAACCTTTACCCTAACCGTTAACCCTCACCCTAAATCTTAACACTGACCCTAACCTTAACCTTTAACTCTAAGCCTAACCCTTAACCCTACAGTAAGGAAGACCCTTAATGCTAATGGGATCCCTTATCCCTAACCCTAACACTACAGCTAAAAATAACCCTAACCTTGGATCCTTAAACCTAACCCCTAACACTTACTTTAACCCCAAACCCTAACCCTAATCCTAAGCAAAACCTAACCCTATCTCTTAACCCTAACGCAGCCCTTACCCTAACGCCTAGATGTAACCCTAAATCTAACCTACCGCCTAATCCTAACCTTAAGCCCTAATGCTAACTCTAACCCTGAACCCTAAACCTACCCGTAACCCTTAACACTAACCCTATCCGTGAACCTTAACCCTGACCCTAACCATTACCCGCACCCAAGCATTTAACCCTGACCCTAACCCTAATCCTTAATGGTAACCCTAACACTAAACCCTAACCCTAAGCCCAACACTTATCCCTAATCCTATCCCCTAACCCTAACCCTAACCCTAATGCTAACCCCTAAACGTAACCCTAACAGTGACCAGTAAACCTAACCCTAACCTCTAACACAAACCATAGCACATAACTCTAACCCTAAAACTAACCCTAACCCTAACCCTAACCCTAATCCCTATCTCTTAACCTTAACGCTAAGCGTTAACTCTCACGCTAACCTTTAATCCTAACCCTAATCCTAATCTTTAACCCTAAACCTAACACGTAACCCTAACCCTGTACCAAACCCTAACCCCTCATCTTAACCCTAACCGTAAACCTCAACCCTAAACCAAAGTGTAACCGTTAAACCTAAGAGTAACCTTTAACCCTAACCCTAATCCCTAACCCTAAGCCCTCACCCTAACACTAAACTTCATCCTTAACCCTAACCATAATCCTAACCCTAAACCTAATTGTCAGACTTCTTGCTTTCTTAGAGTTTAGAAAGCCTGCCATCCTCCCATGCCATGCGTTAAAGGAGGCTCTACCACTGCGTCCTGCATGAAACCCACGGGCTCATACCCAGAGTATGATAGAGTGGGTTCCCGGGTACAATCCCAGCCCCTGAAACTCCCCCCGCCCGTCCGATGCAGACAGGGCCCGTGCGCTAAGCATAAACAATACCTTTAACAGATAACCCTAACCCTGAACATAACACCCAACCCTGTTCCTATTTCTCCCCTTAACACGTAAACCTCACCGTGCGCCTAACTTTAACCTCTTATCCTAACGTTAATGCATAACCCATTTCCTGAGAACAACCCCTATCCCATAATTCTAACCCTATCTCCTAGTCATCACTGTGACACCTAATCCCTAACCCTAATTCTAAACCGCTAACCCTAACCATAACCCTACCTACAACCCTAACACTGACAGTAACCCTTACTTCTAACCCCAACGCTATGCCTAACAAAAACCCTATCCCTTGACCCTAACCCTTCACCCTAACCCCTAAGCCTTACCCTAACCCTTAACCCTAATCCTAATCCTAACCATTAAACCTAACCCTAGCTCTTAAAGCTAACCCTAAACATTACCCTCACGAATAGACCTAACCCTGACACTAACCTAACACCTAACCCTAACCAGAAACCCTAAAGCTAACCCTGAACCCTATCCCTAACCCTAGCAGTAAACTTTAACCCTAAACCTAAGCCCAACCCATAACCCTAATCCTATCCTTTTACCCTAAAACTAACCCCTAAACCTAACCCCTATACCTCACCCTAACTCTAACCCCAATCCTAATTCTAACCATACCCCTTCATAAAACACTGACTCCTAACCGCTAACCCGAACACTAACCAAAAACCCTAATCACTAATCCCTAACCCTAACGCTTAACCTTTACCCTAACCGTTAACCCTCACCCTAAATCTTAACACTGACCCTAACCTTCACCTTTAACTCTAAGCCTAACCCTTAACCCTACAGTAAGGAAGACCCTTAATGCTAATGGGATCCCTTATCCCTAACCCTAACACTACAGCTAAAAATAACCCTAACCTTGGATCCTTAAACCTAACCCCTAACACTTACTTTAACCCCAAACCCTAACCCTAATCCTAAGCATTAAATCTAACCCTATCTCTTAACCCTAACGCTAGCCCTTACCCTAAGGCCTAGATCTAACCCTAAATCTAACCTACCGCCTAATCCTAACCTTAAGCCCTAATGCTAACCCTAACCCTGAACCCTAAACCCACCCGTAACCCTTAACACTAACCCTATCCGTGAACCTTAACCCTGACCCTAACCATTACCCGCACCCAAGCATTTAACCCTGACCCTAATCCTAATCCTTAATGCTAACCCTGACACTAAATGCTAACCCTAAGCCCAACACTTATCCCGAATCCTATCCCTTAACCCTAACCCTAACCCTAATGCTACCCACTAAACGTAACCCTAACCGTGACCAGTAAACCTAACCCTAACCTCTAACACAAACCATAGCACATAACTCTAACCCTAAAACTAACCCTAACCCTAACCCTAACCCTAAACCCTAACTCTTAACCTTAACCCTAAGCGTTAACTCTCACGCTAACCTTTAATCCTAACCCTAATCCTAATCTTCAACCCTAAACCTAACTCTTAACCCTAACCCTGTACATAACACTAACCCCTCATCTTAACCCTAACCGTAAACCTGAACCCTAAACCAAAGTGTAACCGTTAAACCTAAGAGTAACCTTTAACCCTAACCCTAATCCCTAACCCTAAGCCCTCACCCTAACACTAAACTTCATCCTTAACCCTAACCAGAATCCTAACCCTAAATCTAATTCTCAGACTTCTTGCTTTCTTAGAGTTTAGAAAGCCTGCCATCCTCCCATGCCATGCGTGAAAGGAGGCTCTACCACTGTGTCCTGCATGAAACCCACGGGCCCATACCCAGAGTATGATAGAGTGGGTTCCCGGG
The DNA here is from genome assembly GCF_041146395.1 of Eulemur rufifrons. NCBI lineage: Eukaryota > Metazoa > Chordata > Mammalia > Primates > Lemuridae > Eulemur > Eulemur rufifrons. Next base: position 1,522,383 of record NW_027182821.1, on the reverse strand, counting down.
TACAATCCCAGCCCCCTAAACTCCCCCCGCCCGCCTAATGCAGACAGGGCCCGTGCGCTAAGCATAAACAATACCTTTAACAGATAACCCTAACCCTGAACATAACACCCAACCCTGTTCCTATTTCTCCCCTTAACACGTAAACCTCACCGTGTGCCTAACTTTAACCACTTATCCTAACGTTAATGCATAACCCATTTCCTGAGAACAACCCCTATCCCATAATTCTAACCCTATGTCTTAGTTATCACCGTGACACCTAATCCCTAACCCTAATTCTAAACCGCTAACCCTAACCGTAACCCTACCTACAACCCTAACACTGACGGTAACCCTTACTTCTAACCCCAACGCTATGCCTAACAAAAACCCTAACCCTTGACCCTAACCCTTCACTCTAACCCCTAAGCCTTACCCTAACCCTTAACCCTAATCCTAATCCTAACCATTAAACCTAACCCTAGCTCTTAAAGCTAACCCTAAACATTACCCTCACGACTAGACCTAACCCTGACACTAACCTAACACCTAACCCTAACCAGAACCCCTAAAGCTAACCCTGAACCCTATCCCTAACCCTACCAGTAAACTTTAACCCTAAACCTAAGCCCAACCCGTAACCCTAATCCTATCCTTTTACCCTAAAACTAACCCCTAAATCTAACCACTATACCTCACCCTAACTCTAACCCCAATCCTAATTCTAACCATACCCCTTCATAAAACACTAACTCCTAACCGCTAACCCTGACACTAACCAAAAACCCTAATCACTAATCCCTAACCCTAACGCTTAACCTTTACCCTAACCGTTAACCCTCACCCTAAATCTTAACACTGACCCTAACCTTAACCGTTAACTCTAAGTGTAACCCCTAACCCTACAGTAAGGAAGACCCTTAATGCTAATGGGATCCCTTATCCCTAACCCTAACACTACAGCTAAAAATAACCCTAACCTTGGATCCTTAAACCTAACCCCTAACTCTTACTTTAACCCCAAACCCTAACCCTAATCCTAAGCATTAAACCTAACCCTATCTCTTAACCCTAACGCTAGCCCTTACCCTAACGCCTAGATCTAACCCTAAATCTAACCTACCGCCTAATCCTAACCTTAAGCCCTAATGCTAACACTAACCCTGAACCCTAAACCTACCCGTAACCCTTAACACTAACCCTATCCGTGAACCTTAACCCTGACCCTAACCATTACCCGCACCCAAGCATTTAACCCTGACCCTAACCCTAATCCTTAATGCTAACCCTAACACTAAACCCTAACCCTAAGCCCAACACTTAACCCTAATCCTATCCCTTAACCCTAAACCTAACCCTAATGCTACCCCCTAAACGTAACCCTAACCGTGACCAGTAAACCTAACCCTAACCTCTAACACAAACCATAGCACATAACTCTAACCCTAAAACTAACCCTAACCCTAACCCTAACCTTAACCCCTAACTCTTAACCTTAACACTAAGCGTTAACTCTCACGCTAACCTTTAATCCTAACCCTAAACCTAATCTTGAACCCTAAATCTAACACTTACCCCTAATCCTGTACCAAACCCTAACGCCTCATCTTAACCCTAACCGTAAACCTCAACCCTAAACCAAAGTCTAACCGATAAACCTAAGAGTAACCTTTAACCCTAACCCTAATCCCTAACCCTAAGCCCTCACCCTAACACTAAACTTCATCCTTAACCCTAACCAGAATGCTAACCCTAAATCTAATTCTCAGACTTCTTGCTTTCTTAGAGTTTAGAAAGCCTGCAATCCTCCCATGCCATGCTTGAAAGGAGTCTCTACCACTTTGTCCTGCATGAAACCCACGGGCCCAAACCCAGAGTATGATAGAGTGGGTACCCGGGTACAATCCCAGCCCCCTAAACTCCCCCCGCGCGCCTAATGCAGACAGGGCCCGTGCGCTAAGCATAAACAATACTTTTAACAGATAACCCTAACCCTGAACATAACACCCAACCCTGTTCCTATTTCTCCCCTTAACACGTAAACCTCACCGTGCGCCTAACTTTAACCTCTTATCCTAACGTTAATGCATAACCCATTTCCTGAGAACAACCCCTATCCCATAATTCTAACCCTATCTCCTAGTCATCACTGAGACACGTAATCCCTAACCCTAATTCTAAACCGCTAACCCTAAGCTTAACCCTACCTACAACCCTAACACTGACAGTAACCCTTACTTCTAACCCCAACGCTATGCCTAACAAAAAACCTAACCCTTGACCCTAACCCTTCACCCTAACTCCTAAGCCTTACCCTAACCCTTAACCCTAATCCTAATCCTAACCATTAAACCTAACCCTAGCTCTTAAAGCTAACCCTAAACCTTACCCTCACGACTAGACCTAACCCTGACACTAACCTAACACCTAACCCTAACCAGAACCCCTAAAGCTAACCCTGAACCCTATCCCTAACCCCAGCAGTAAACTTTAACCCTAAACCTAAGCCCAACCCATAACCCTAATCCTATCCTTTTACCCTAAAACTAACCCCTAAACCAAACCCCTACACTTCACCCTAACTCTAAACCCAATCCTAATTCTAACCATACCCCTTCATAAAACACTAACTCCTAACCGCTAACCCTAACTCTAAGCAAAAACCCTAATCACTAATGCCTAACCCTAACGCTTAACTTTTACCCTAACCGTTAACCCTCACCCTAAATCTTAACACTGACCCTAACCTTCACCTTTAACTCTAAGCCTAACCCTTAACCCTACAGTAAGGAAGACCCTTAATGCTAATGGGATCCCTTATCCCTAACCCTAACACTACAGCTAAAAATAGCCCTAACCTTGGATCCTTAAACCTAACCCCTAACACTTACTTTAACCCCAAACCCTAACCCTAATCCTAAGCATTAAACCTAACCCTATCTCTTAACCCTAATGCTAGCCCTTACCCTAACGCCAAGATCTAACCCTAAATCTTACCTACCGCCTAATCCTAACCTTAAGCCCTAATGCTAACACTAACCCTGAACCCTAAACCTACCCGTAACCCTTAACACTAACCCTATCCGTGAACCTTAACCCTGATCCTAACCATTACCCGCACCCAAGCATTTAACCCTAATTCTAACCCTAATCCTTAATGATAAACCTAACACTAAACCCTAACCCTAAGCCCAACACTTAACCCTAATTCTATCCCTTAACCCTAACCCTAACCCTAATGCTACCCCCTAAACGTAACCCTAACAGTGACCAGTAAACCTAACCCTAACCTCTAACACAAACCATAGCACATAACTCTAACCCTAAAACTAACCCTAACCCTAACCCTAACCCTAAAACCTAACTCTTAACCTTAACCCTAAGCGTTAACTCTCACGCTAACCTTTAATCCTAACCCTAATCCTAATCTTCAACCCTAAACCTAACACTTAACCCTAACCCTGTACCAAAACCTAACCCCTCATCTTAACCCTAACCGTAAACCTGAACCCTAAACCAAAGTGTAACCGTTAAACCTAAGAGTAACCTTTAACCCTAACCCTAATCCCTAACCCTAAGCCCTCACCCTAACACTAAACTTCATCCTTAACCCTAACCAGAATCCTAACCCTAAATCTAATTCTCAGACTTCTTGCTTTCTTAGAGTTTAGAAAGCCTGCAATCCTCCCATGCCATGCGTGAAAGGAGGCTCTACCACTGTGTCCTGCATGAAACCCACGGGCCCATACCCAGAGTATGATAGAGTGGGTTCCCGGGTACAATCCCAGCCCCCTAAATTCCCCCCACCCGCCTAATGCAGACAGGGCCCGTGCGCTAAGCATAAACAATACCTTTAACAGATAACCCTAACCCTGAACATAACACCCAACCCTGTTCCTATTTCTCCCCTTAACACGTAAACCTCACCGTGCGCCTAACTTTAACCTCTTATCCTAACGTTAATGCATAACCCATTTCCTGAGAACAACCCCTATCCCGTAATTCTAACCCTATCTCCTAGTCATCACTGTGACACCTAATCCCTAATCCTAATTCTAAACCGCTAACCCTAACCGTAACCCTACCTACAACCCTAACACTGACAGTAACCCTTACTTCTAACCCCAATGCTATGCCTAACAAAAACCCTAACCCTTGACCCTAACCCTTCACCCTAACCCCTAAGCCTTACCCTAACCCTTAACCCTAATCCTAATCCTAACCTTTAAACCTAACCCTAGCTCTTAAAGCTAACCCTAAACCTTACCCTCACGACTAGACCTAACCCTGACACTAACCTAACACCTAACCCTAACCAGAACCCCTAAAGCTAACCCTGAACCCTATCCCTAACCCCAGCAGTAAATTTTAACCCTAAACTTAAGCCCAACCCGTAACCCTAATCCTATCCTTTTACCCTAAAACTAACCCCTAAACCTAACCCCTATACCTCACCCTAACTCTAACCCCAATCCTAATTCTAACCATACCCCTTCATAAAACACTAACTCCTAACCGCTAACCCTAACACTAACCAAAAACCCTAATCACTAATCCCTAACCCTAACGCTTAACCTTTACCCTGACCGTTAACCCTCACCCTAAATCTTAACACTGACCCTAACCTTAACCTTTAACTCTAAGCCTAACCCTTAATCCTACAGGAAGGAAGACCCTTAATGCTAATGGGATGCCTTATCCCTAACCCTAACACTACAGGTAAAAATAACCCTAACCTTGGATCCTTAAACCTAACCCCTAACACTTACTTTAACCCCAAACCCTAACCCTAATCCTAAGCATTAAACCTAACCCTATCTCTTAACCCTAACGCTAGCCCTTACCCTAACGCCTAGATCTAACCCTAAATCTAACCTACCGCCTAATACTAACCTTAAGCCCTAATGCTAACACTAACCCTGAACCCTAAACCTAACCGTAACCCTTAACACTAACCCTATCTGTGAACCTAAACCCGGACCCTAACCATTACCCGCACCCAAGCATTTAACCCTGACCCTAACCCTAATCCTTAATGCTAACCTTAACACTAAACCCTAACCATGAGCCCAACACTTAACCCTAATCCTATCCCTTAACCCTAACCCTAACACTAACCCTAAAGCTAACCACTAAACGTAACCCTAACCATGACCAGTAAACCTAACCATAACCTCTAACACAAACCACAGCACATAACTCTAACCCTAAAACTAACCCTAATCCTATCTCTAAACCCTAACTCTTAACCTTAACACTAAGCGTTAACTCTCACGCTAACTTTTAATCCTAACCCTAATCCTAATCTGCAACCCTAAACCTAACACTTAACCCTAACCCTGTACCAAACCCTAACCCCTCATCTTAACCCTAACCGTAAACCTCAACCCTAAACCAAAGTGTAACCGTTAAAACTAAGAGTAACCTTTAGCCCTAACCCTATTCCCTAACCCTAAGCCCTCACCCTAACACTAAACTTCATCCTTAACCCTAACCAGAATCCTAACCCTAAATCTAATTCTCAGACTTCTTGCTTTCTTAGAGTTTAGAAAGCCTGCAGTCCTCCCATGCCATGCGTGAAAGGAGGCTCTACCACTGTGTCCTGCATGAAAACCACGGGCCCATACCCAGAGTATGATAGAGTGGGTTCCCGGGTACAATCCCAGCCCCCTAAACTATCCCCGCCCGTCTAATGCATACAGGGCCCGTGCACTAAGCATAAACAATACCTTTAACAGATAACCCTAACCCTGAACATAACACCCAACCCTGTTCCTATTTCTCCCCTTAACACGTAAACCTCACCGTGCGCCTAACTTTAACCACTTATCCTAACGTTAATGCATAACCCATTTCCTGAGAACAACCCCTATCCCATAATTCTAACCCTATGTCCTAGTCATCACCGTGACACCTAATCACTAACCCTAATTCTAAACCGCTAACCCTAACCGTAACCCTACCTACAACCCTAACACTGACAGTAACCCTTACTTCTAACCCCAACGCTATGCCTAACAAAAACCCTAACCCTTCACCCTAACCCTTCACCCTAACCCCTAAGCCTTTCCCTAACCCTTAACCCTAATCCTAATCCTAACCATTAAACCTAACCCTAGCTCTTAAAGCTAACCCTAAACCTTACCCTCACGACGAGACCTAACCCTGACACTAACCTAACACCTAACCCTAACCAGAACCCCTAAAGCTAACCCTGAACCCTATCCCTAACCCTACCAGTAAACTTTAACCCTAAACCTAAGCCCAACCCGTAACCCTAATCCTATCCTTTTACCCTAAAACTAACCCCTAAACCTAACCCCTATACCTCACCCTAACTCTAACCCGAATCCTAATTCTAACCATACCCCTTCATAAAACACTAACTCCTAACCGCTAACCCTGACACTAACCAAAAACCCTAATCACTAATCCCTAACCCTAACGCTTAACCTTTACCCTAACCGTTAACCCTCACCCTAAATCTTAACACTGACCCTAACCTTAACCGTTAACTCTAAGCGTAACCATTAACCCTACAGTAAGGAAGACCCTTAATGCTAATGGGATCCCTTTTCCCTAACCCTAACACTACAGCTAAAAATAACCCTAACCTTGGATCCTTAAACCTAACCCCTAACTCTTACTTTAACCCCAAACCCTAACCCTAATCCTAAGCATTAAACCTAAACCTATCTCTTAACCCTAACGCAGCCCTTACCCTAACGCCTAGATCTAACCCTAAATCTAACCTACCGCCTAATCCTAACCTTAAGCCCTAATGCTAACACTCACCCTGAACCCTAAACCTACCCGTAACCCTTAACACTAACCCTACCCGTGAACCTTAACCCTGACCCTAACTATTACCCGCACCCAAGCATTTAACCCTGACCCTAACCCTAATCCTTAATGCTAACCCTAACACTAAACCCTAACCCTAAGCCCAACACTTAACCCTAATCCTATCCCTTAACCCTAACCCTAACCCTAATGCTACCCACTAAACGTAACCCTAACCGTGACCAGTAAACCTAACCCTAACCTCTAACACAAACCATAGCACATAACTCTAACCCTAAAACTAACCCTAACCCTAACCCTAACCCTAAACCCTAACTCTTAACCTTAACCCTAAGCGTTAACTCTCACGCTAAACTTTAATTCTAACCCTAATCCTAATCTTCTACCCTAAACCTAACACTTACCCCTAACCCTGTACCAAAGCCTAACCCCTCATCTTAACCCTAACCGTAAACCTCAACCCTAAACCAAAGTGTAACCGAGAAACCTAAGAGTAACCTTTAACCCTAACATTAATCCCTAACCCTAAGCCCTCACCCTAACACTAAACTTCATCCTTAACCCTAACCATAATACTAACCCTAAATCTAATTCTCAGACTTCTTGCTTTCTTAGAGTTTAGAAAGCCTGCAATCCTCCCATGCCATGCGTGAAAGGAGGCTCTACCACTGTGTCCTGCATGAAACCCACGGGCCCATACCCAGAGTATGATAGAGTGGGTTCCCGGGTACAATCCCAGCCCCCTAAACTCCCCCCGCCCGCCTAATGCAGACAGGGCCCGTGCGCTAAGCATAAACAATACCTTTAACAGATAACCCTAACCCTGAACATAACACCCAACCCTGTTCCTATTTCTCCCCTTAACACGTAAACCTCACCGTGCGCCTAACTTTAACCTCTTATCCTAACGTTAATGCATAACCCATTTCCTGAGAACAACCCCATCCCATAATTCTAACCCTATCTCCTAGTCATCACTGTGACACCTAATCCCTAACCCTAATTCTAAACCGCTAACCCTAACCGTAACCCTACCTACAACCCTAACACTGACAGTAACCCTTACTTCTAACCCCAACGCTATGCCTAACAAAAACCCTAACCCTTGACCCTAACCCTTCACCCTAACCCCTAAGCCTTTCCCTAACCCTTAACCCTAATCCTAATCCTAACCATTAAACCTAACCCTAGCTCTTAAAGCTAACCCTAAACCTTACCCTCACGACTAGACCTAACCCTGACACTAACCTAACACCTAACCCTAACCAGAACCCCTAAAGCTAACCCTGAACCCTATCCCTAACCCTACCAGTAAACTTTAACCCTAAACCTAAGCCCAACCCGTAACCCTAATCCTATCCTTTTACCCTAAAACTAACCCCTAAATCTAACCCCTATACCTCACCCTAACTCTAACCCCAATCCTAATTCTAACCATACCCCTTCATAAAACACTAACTCCTAACAGCTAACCCTGACACTAACCAAAAACCCTAATCACTAATCCCTAACCCTAACGCTTAACCTTTACCCTAACCGTTAACCCTCACCCTAAATCTTAACACTTACCCTAACCTTAACCGTTAACTCTAAGCGTAACCATTAACCCTACAGTAAGGAAGACCCTTAATGCTAATGGGATCCCTTTTCCCTAACCCTAACACTACAGCTAAAAATAACCCTAACCTTGGATCCTTAAACCTAACCCCTAACTCTTACTTTAACCCCAAACCCTAACCCTAATCCTAAGCATTAAACCTAAACCTATCTCTTAACCCTAACGCAGCCCTTACCCTAACGCCTAGATCTAACCCTAAATCTAACCTACCGCCTAATCCTAACCTTAAGCCCTAATGCTAACACTCACCCTGAACCCTAAACCTACCCGTAACCCTTAACACTAACCCTATCCGTGAACCTTAACCCTGACCCTAACTATTACCCGCACCCAAGCATTTAACCCTGACCCTAACCCTAATCCTTAATGCTCACCCTAACATTAAACCCTAACCCTAAGCCCAACACTTAACCCTAATCCTATCCCTTAACCCTAACCCTAACCCTAATGCTACCCACTAAACGTAACCCTAACCGTGACCAGTAAACCTAACCCTAACCTCTAACACAAACCATAGCACATAACTCTAACCCTAAAACTAACCCTAACCCTAACCCTAACCCTAAACCCTAACTCTTAACCTTAACCCTAAGCGTTAACTCTCACGCTAAACTTTAATCCTAACCCTAATCCTAATCTTCTACCCTAAACCTAACACTTACCCCTAACCCTGTACCAAAGCCTAACCCCTCATCTTAACCCTAACCGTAAACCTCAACCCTAAACCAAAGTGTAACCGAGAAACCTAAGAGTAACCTTTAACCCTAACCCTAATCCCTAACCCTAAGCCCTCACCCTAACACTAAACTTCATCCTTAACCCTAACCATAATCCTAACCCTAAATCTAATTCTCAGACTTCTTGCTTTCTTAGAGTTTAGAAAGCCTGCAATCCTCCCATGCCATGCGTGAAAGGAGGCTCTACCACTGTGTCCTGCATGAAACCCACGGGCCCATACCCAGAGTATGATAGAGTGGGTTCCCGGGTACAATCCCAGCCCCCTAAACTCCCCCCGCCCGCCTAATGCAGACAGGGCCCGTGCGCTAAGCATAAACAATACCTTTAACAGATAACCCTAACCCTGAACATAACACCCAACCCTGTTCCTATTTCTCCCCTTAACACGTAAACCTCACCGTGCGCCTAACTTTAACCTCTTATCCTAACGTTAATGCATAACCCATTTCCTGAGAACAACCCCATCCCATAATTCTAACCCTATCTCCTAGTCATCACTGTGACACCTAATCCCTAACCCTAATTCTAAACCGCTAACCCTAACCGTAACCCTACCTACAACCCTAACACTGACAGTAACCCTTACTTCTAACCCCAACGCTATGCCTAACAAAAACCCTAACCCTTCACCCTAATCCTTCACCCTAACCCCTAAGCCTTACCCTAACCCTTAACCCTAATCATAATCCTAACCATTAAACCTAACCCTAGCTCTTAAAGCTAACCCTAAACCTTACCCTCACGACTAGACCTAACCCTGACACTAACCTAACACCTAACCCTAACCAGAACCCCTAAAGCTAACCCTGAACCCTATCCCTAACCCCAGCAGTAAACTTTAACCCTAAACCTAAGCCCAACCCCTAACCCTAATCCTATCCTTTTACCCTAAAACTAACCCCTAAACCAAAACCTATACCTCACCCTAACTCTAACCCCAATCCTAATTCTAAACATACCCCTTCATAAAACACTAACTCCTAACCGCTAACCCTAACACTAACCAAAAATCCTAATCACTAATCCCTAACCCTAACGCTTAACCTTTACCCTAACCGTTAACCCTCACCCTAAATCTTAACACTGACCCTAACCTTAACCTTTAACTCTAAGCCTAACACTTAACCCTACAGTAAGGAAGACCCTTAATGCTAATGGGATCCCTTATCCCTAACCCTAACACTACAGCTAAAAATAACCCTAACCTTGGATTCTTAAACCTAACCCCTAACACTTACTTTAACCCCAAACCCTAACCCTAATCCTAAGCATTAAACCTAACCCTATCTCTTAACCCTAACGCTAGCCCTTACCCTAACTCCTAGATCTATCCCTAAATCTAACCTACCGCCTAATCCTGACCTTAAGCCCTAATGCTAACACTAACCCTGAACCCTAAACCTACCCGTAACCCTTAACACTAACCCTATCCGTGAACCTTAACCCTGATCCTAACCATTACCCGCACCCAAGCATTTAACCCTAATTCTAACCCTAATCCTTAATGATAAACCTAACACTAAACCCTAACCCTAAGCCCAACACTTAACCCTAATCCTATCCCTTAACCCTAACCCTAACCCTAATGCTACCCCCTAAACGGAACCCTAACAGTGACCAGTAAACCTAACCCTAACCTCTAACACAAACCATAGCACATAACTCTAACCCTAAAACTAACCCTAACCCTAACCCTAACCCTAAACCCTAACTCTTAACCTTAACCCTAAGCGTTAACTCTCACGCTAAACTTTAATCCTAACCCTAATCCTAATCTTCAACCCTAAACCTAACACTTAACCCTAACCCTGTACCAAACCCTAACCCCTCATCTTAACCCTAACCGTAAACCTGAACCGTAAACCAAAGTGTAACCGTTAAACCTAAGAGTAACCTTTAACCCTAACCCTAATCCCTAACCCTAAGCCCTCACCCTAACACTAAACTTCATCCTTAACCCTAACCAGAATCCTAACCCTAAATCTAATTCTCAGATCTCTTGCTTTCTTAGAGTTTAGAAAGCCTGCAATCCTCCCATGCCATGCGTGAAAGGAGGCTCTACCACTGTGTCCTGCAAGAAACCCACGGGCCCATACCCAGAGTATGATAGAGTGGGTTCCCGGGTACAATCCCAGCCCCCTAAATTCCCCCCACCCGCCTAATGCAGACAGGGCCCGTGCGCTAAGCATAAACAATACCTTTAACAGATAACCCTAACCCTGAACATAACACCCAACCCTGTTCCTATTTCTCCCCTTAACACGTAAACCTCACCGTGCGCCTAACTTTAACCTCTTATCCTAACGTTAATGCATAACCCATTTCCTGAGAACAACCCCTATCCCGTAATTCTAACCCTATCTCCTAGTCATCACTGTGACACCTAATCCCTAATCCTAATTCTAAACCGCTAACCCTAACCGTAACCCTACCTACAACCCTAACACTGACAGTAACCCTTACTTCTAACCCCAACGCTATGCCTAACAAAAACCCTAACCCTTGACCCTAACCCTTCACCCTAACCCCTAAGCCTTACCCTAACCCTTAACCCTAATCCTAATCCTAACCTTTAAACCTAACCCTAGCTCTTAAAGCTAACCCTAAACCTTATCCTCAGGACTAGACCTAACCCTGACACTAACCTAACACCTAACACTAACCAGAACCCCTAAAGCTAACCCTGAACCCTATCCCTAACCCCAGCAGTAAATTTTAACCCTAAACTTAAGCCCAACCCGTAACCCTAATCCTATCCTTTTACCCTAAAACTAACCCCTAAACCTAACCCCTATACCTCACCCTAACTCTAACCCCAATCCTAATTCTAACCATACCCCTTCATAAAACACTAACTCCTAACCGCTAACCCTAACACTAACCAAAAACCCTAATCACTAATCGCTAATCCTAACGCTTAACCTTTACCCTGACCGTTAACCCTCACCCTAAATCTTAACACTGACCCTAACCTTAACCTTTAACTCTAAGCCTAACCCTTAACCCTACAGGAAGGAAGACCCTTGATGCTAATGGGATCCCTTATCCCTAACCCTAACACTACAGCTAAAAATAAGCCTAACCTTGGATCCTTAAACCTAACCCCTAACACTTACTTTAACCCCAAACCCTAACCCTAATCCTAAGCATTAAACCTAACCCTATCTCTTAACCCTAACGCTAGCCCTTACCCTAACGCCTAGATCTAACCCTAAATCTAACCTACCGCCTAATCCTAACCTTAAGCCCTAATGCTAACACTAACCCTGAACCCTAAACCTAACCGTAACCCTTAACACTAACCCTATCTGTGAACCTAAACCCGGACCATAACCATTACCCGCACCCAAGCATTTAACCCTGACCCTAACCCTAATCCTTAATGCTAACCTTAACACTAAACCCTAACCCTAAGCCCAACACTTAACCCTAATCCTATCCCTTAACCCTAACCCTAACACTAACCCTAATGCTAACCACTAAACGTAACCCTAACCATGACCAGTAAACCTAACCATAACCTCTAACACAAACCACAGCACATAACTCTAACCCTAAAACTAACCCTAACCCTAAACCTAAACCTAAACCCTAACTCTTAACCTTAACCCTAAGCGTTAACTCTCACACTAACCTTTAATCCTAACCCTAATCCTAATCTTCAACCCTAAACCTAACACTTAACCCTAACCCTGTACCATACCCTAACCCCTCATCTTAACCCTAACCGTAAACCTCAACCCTAAACCAAAGTGTAACCGTTAAACTTAAGAGTAACCTTTAAACCTAACCCTAATCCCTAACCCTAAGCCCTCACCCTAACACTAAACTTCATCCTTAACCCTAACCATAATCCTAACCCTAAATCTAATTCTCAGACTTCTTGCTTTCTTAGAGTTTAGAAAGCCTGCAATCCTCCCAATGCCATGCGTAAAAGGAGGCTATACCACTGTGTCCTGCATGAAACCCACGGGCCCATACCCAGAGTATGATAGAGTGGGTTCCCGGGTACAATCCCAGCCCCCTAAACTCCCCCCTCCCGCCTAATGCAGACAGGGCCCGTGCGCTAAGCATAAACAATACCTTTAACAGATAACCCTAACCCTGAACATAACACCCAACCCTGTTCCTATTTCTCCCCTTAACACGTAAACCTTACCGTGCGCCTAACTTTAACCTCTTATCCTAACGTTAATGCATAACCCATTTCCTGAGAACAACCGCAATCCCATAATTCTAACCCTATCTCCTAGTCATCACTGTGACACCTAATCCCTAACCCTAATTCTAAACCGCTAACCCTAACCGTAACCCTACCTACAACCCTAACACTGACAGTAACCCTTACTTCTAACCCCAACGCTATGCCTAACAAAAACTCTAACCCTTGACCCTAACCCTTCACCCTAACCCCTAAGCCTTACCCTAACCCTTAACCCTAATCCTAATCCTAAGCATTAAACCTAACCCTAGCTCTTAAAACTAACCCTAAACCTTACCCTCACGACTAGACCTAACTATGACACTAACCTAACACCTAACCCTAACCAGAACCCCTAAAGCTAACCCTGAACCCTATCCCTAACCCTAGCAGTAAACTTTAACCCTAAACCTAAGCCTAACCCGTAACCCTAATCCTATCCTTTTACCCTAAAACTAACCCCTAAACCTAACCCCTATACCTCACCCTAACTCTAACCTCAATCCTAATTCTAAACATACCCCTTCATAAAACACTAACTCCTAACCGCTAACCCTAACACTAACCAAAGCCCTAATCACTAATCCCTAACCCTAACGCTTAACCTTTACCCTAACCGTTAACCCTCACCCTAAATCTTAACACTGACCCTAACCTTAACCTTTAACTCTAAGCCTAACCCTTAACCCTACAGTAAGGAAGACCCTTAATGCTAATGGGATCCCTTATCCCTAACCCTAACACTACAGCTAAAAATAACCCTAACGTTTGATCCTTAAACCTAACCCCTAACTCTTACTTTAACCCCAAACCCTAACCCTAATCGTAAGCATTAAACCTAACCCTATCTCTTAACCCTAACGCAGCCCTTACCCTAACGCCTAGATCTAACCCTAAATCTAACCTACCGCCTAATCCTAACCTTAAGCCCTAAGGCTAACACTAACCCTGAACCCTAAACCTACCTGTAACCCTTAACACTAACCCTATCCGTGAACCTTAACCCTGACCCTAACCATTACCCGCACCCAACCATTTAACCCTGACCCTAACCCTAATCCTTAATGCTAACCCTAACACTAAACCCTAACCCTAAGCCCAACACTTAACCCTAATCCTATCCCTTAACCTAACCCTAACCCTAATGCTAACGCCTAAACCTAACCCTAACCGTGACCAGTAAACCTAACCCTAACCTCTAACACAAACCATAGCACATAACTCTAACCCTAAAACTAACCCTAACCCTAACCCTAACCCTAAACCCTAACTCTTAACCTTAACCCTAAGCGTTAACTCTCACGCTAACCTTTAATCCTAACCCTGATCCTAATCTTCAACCCTAAACCTAACACTTAACCCTAACCCTGTACCAAACCCTAACCCCTCATCTTAACCCTAACCGTAAACCTCAACCTTAAACAAAAGTGTAACCGTTAAACCTAAGAGTAACATTTAACCCTAACCCTAATCCCTAACCCTAAGCCCTCACCCTAACACTAAACTTCATCCTTAACCCTAACTAGAATCCTAACCCTAAATCTAATTCTCAGACTTCTTGCTTTCTTAGAGTTTAGAAAGCCTGCAATCCTCCCATGCCATGCGTGAAAGGAGGCTCTACCACTGTGTCCTGCATGAAAACCACGGGCCCATACCCAGAGTATGATAGAGTGGGTTCCCGGGTACAATCCCAGCCCGCTAAATTTCCCCCACCCGCCTAATGCAGACAGGGCCGGTGCGCTAGCATAAACAATACCTTTAACAGATAACCCTAACCCTGAACATAACACCCAACCCTGTTCCTATTTCTCCCCTTAACACGTAAACCTCACCGTGCGCCTAACTTTAACCTCTTATCCTAACGTTAATGCATAACCCATTTCCTGAGAACAACCCCTATCCCGTAATTCTAACCCTATCTCCTAGTCATCACTGTGACACCTAATACCTAATCCTTATTCTAAACCGCTAACCCTAACCGTAACTCTACCTACAACCCTAACACTGACAGTAACCCTTACTTCTAACCCCAACGCTATGCCTAACAAAAACCCTAACCCTTGACCCTAACCCTTCACCCTAACCCCTAAGCCTTACCCTAACCCTTAACCCTAATCCTAATCCTAACCTTTAAACCTAACCCTAGCTCTTAAAGCTAACCCTAAAACTTACCCTCACGACTAGACCTAACCCTGACACTATCCTAACACCTAACCCTAACCAGAACCCCTAAAGCTAACCCTGAACCCTATCCCTAACCCTAGCAGTAAACTTTAACCCTAAACCTAAGCCCAACCCGTAACCCTAATCCTATCCTTTTACCCTAAAACTAACCCCTAAACCTAACCCCTATACCTCACCCTAACTCTAACCCCAATCCTAATTCTAACCATACCCCTTCATAAAACACTAACTCCTAACCGCTAACCCTAACACTAACCAAAAACCCTAATCACTAATCCCTAACCCTAACGCTTAACCTTTACCCTAACCGTTAACCCTCACCCTAAATCTTAACACTGACCCTAACCTTAACCTTTAACACTAAGCCTAACCCTTAACCCTACAGTAAGGAAGACCCTTAATGCTAATGGGATCCCTTATCCCTAACCCTAACACTACAGCTAAAAATAACCCTAACCTTGGATCCTTAAACCTAACCCCTAACACTTACTTTAACCCCAAACCCTAACCCTAATCCTAAGCATTAAACCTAACCCTATCTCTTAACCCTAACGCTAGCCCTTACCATAAAGCCTAGATCTAACCCTAAATCTAACCTATCGCCTAATCCTAACCTTAAGCCCTAATGCTAACACTAACCCTGAACCCTAAACCTACCCGTAACCCTTAACACTAACCCTATCCGTGAACCTAAACCCTGACTCTAACCATTACCCGCACCCAAGCATTTAACCCTGACCCTAACCTTAATCCTTAATGCTAACCTTAACACTAAACCCTAACCCTAAGCCCAACACTTAACCCTAATCCTATCCCTTAACCCTAACCCTAACCCTAACCCTAATGCTACCCCCTAAACGTAACCCTAACCCTAACCCTAACCCTAGCACATAACTCTAACCCTAAAACTAACCCTAACCCTAGCTCTTAAAGCTAACCCTAAACCTTACCCTCACGACTAGACCTAACCCTGACACTAACCTAACACCTAACCCTAACCAGAACCCCTAAAGCTAACCCTGAACCCTATCCCTAACCCTAGCAGTAAACTTTAGCCTTAAACCTAAGCCCAACCCGTAACCCTAATCCTATCCTTTTACCCTGAAACTAACCCCTAAACCTAACCCCTATACCTCACCCTAACTCTAACCCCAATCCTTATTCTAACCATACCCCTTCATAAAACACTAACTCCTAACCGCTAACCCTAACACTAATCAAAAACCCTAATCACTAATCCCTAACCCTAACGCTTAACCTTTACCCTGACCGTTAACCCTCACCCTAAATCTTAACACTGACCCTAACCTTAACCTTTAACTCTAAGCCTAACCCTTAACCCTACAGGAAGGAAGACCCTTAATGCTAATGGGATCCCTTATCCCTAACCCTAACACTACAGCTAAAAATAACCCTAACCTTGGATCCTTAAACCTAACCCCTAACACTTACTTTAACCCCAAACCCTAACCCTAATCCTAAGCATTAAACCTAACCCTATCTCTTAACCCTAACGCTAGCCCTTACCCTAACGCCTAGATCTAACCCTAAATCTAACCTACCGCCTAATCCTAACCTTAAGCCCTAATGCTAACACTAACCCTGAACCCTAAACTTACCCGTAACCCTTAACACTAACTCTATCCGTGAACCTTAACCCTGACCCTAACCATTACCTGCACCCAAGCATTTAACCCTGACCCTAACCCTAATCCTTAATGCTAACCTTAACACTAAACCCTAACCCTAAGCTCAACACTTAACCCTAATCCTATCCCTTAACCCTAAACCTAACCCTAACGCTACCCCCTAAACGTAACCCTAACCGTGACCTGTAAACCTAACCCTAACCTCTAACACAAATCATAGCACATAACTCTAACCCTAAAACTAACCCTAACCCTAACCCTAACCCTAAACCCTAACTCTTAACCTTAACCCTAAGCGTTAACTCTCATGCTAACTTTTAATCCTAACCCTAATCCTAATCTTAAACCCTAAACCTAACACTTAACCCTAACCCTGTACCAAACCCTAACCCCTCATCTTAACCCTAACCGTAAACCTCAACCCTAAACCAAAGTGTAACCGTTAAACCTAAGAGTAACCTTTAACCCTAACCCTAATCCCTAACCCTAAGCCCTCACCCTAACACTAAACTTCATCCTTAACCCTAACCAGAATCCTAACCCTAAATCTAATTCTCAGACTTCTTGCTTTCTTAGAGTTTAGAAAGCCTGCAATCCTCCCATGCCATGCGTGAAAGGAGGCTCTACCACTGTGTCCTGCATGAAACCCACGGGCCCATACCCAGAGTATGATAGAGTGGGTTCCCGGGTACAATCCCAGCCCCCTAAATTCCCCCCACCCGCCTAATGCAGACAGGGCCCGTGCGCTAAGCATAAACAATACCTTTAACAGATAACCCTAACCCTGAACATAACACCCAACCCTGTTCCTATTTCTCCCCTTAACACGTAAACCTCACCGTGCGCCTAACTTTAACCTCTTATCCTAACGTTAATGCATAACCCATTTCCTGAGAACAACCCCTATCCCATAATTCTAACCCTATGTCCTAGTCATCACCGTGACACCTAATCCCTAACCCTAATTCTAAACCGCTAACCCTAACCGTAACCCTACCTACAACCCTAACACTGACAGTAACCCTTACTTCTAACCCCAACGCTATGCCTAACAAAAACTCTAACCCTTGACCCTAACCCTTCACCCTAACCCCTAAGCCTTACCCTAACCCTTAACCCTAATCCTAATCCTAACCATTAAACCTAACCCTAGCTCTTAAAGCTAACCCTAAACCTTACCCTCACGACTAGACCTAACCCTGACACTAACCTAACACCTAACCCTAACCAGAACCCTAAAGCTAACCCTGAACCCTATCCCTAACCCTAGCAGTAAACTTTAACCCTAAACCTAAGCCCAACCCGTAACCCTAATCCTATCCTTTTACCCTAAAACTAACCCCTAAACCTAACCCCTATACCTCACCCTAACTCTAACCTCAATCCTAATTCTAACCATACCCCTTCATAAAACACTAACTCCTAACCGCTAACCCTAACACTAACCAAAAACCCTAATCACTAATCCCTAACCCTAACGCTTAACCTTTACCCTAACCGTTAACCCTCACCCTAAATCTTAACACTGACCCTAACCTTAACCTTTAACTCTAATCCTAACCCTTAATCCTACAGTAAGGAAGACCCTTAATGCTAATGGGATCCCTTATCCCTAACCCTAACACTACAGCTAAAAATAACCCTAACCTTGGATCCTTAAACCTAACCCCTAACACTTACTTTAACCCCAAACCCTAACCCTAATCCTAAGCATTAAACCTAACCCTATATCTTAACCCTAACGCAGCCCTTACCCTAACGCCTAGATCTAACCCTAAATCTAACCTACCGCCTAATCCTAACCTTAAGCCCTAATGCTAACACTAACCCTGAACCCTAAACCTACCCGTAAC
This sequence comes from Eulemur rufifrons, assembly GCF_041146395.1. Taxonomy (NCBI): domain Eukaryota; kingdom Metazoa; phylum Chordata; class Mammalia; order Primates; family Lemuridae; genus Eulemur; species Eulemur rufifrons. Next base: position 1,503,357 of record NW_027182821.1, on the reverse strand, counting down.
CCTTAACACTAACCCTATCCGTGAACCTTAACCCTGACCCTAACCATTACCCGCACCCAAGCATTTAACCCTGACCCTAACCCTAATCCTTAATGCTAACCCTAACACTAAACCCTAAACCTAAGCCCAACACTTATCCCTAATCCTATCCCTTAACCCTAACCCTAACCCTAATGCTAACGCCTAAACGTAACCCTAACCGTGACCAGTAAACCTAACCCTAACCTCTAACACAAACCATAGCACATAACTCTAACCCTAAAACTAACCCTAACCCTAACCCTAACTCTAAACCCTAACTCTTAACCTTAACCCTAAGCGTTAACTCTCACGCTAACCTTTAATCCTAAACCGAATCCTAATCTTAAACCCTAAACCTAACACTTAACCCTAACCCTGTACCAAACCCTAACCCCTCATCTTAACCCTAACCATAAACCTCAACCCTAAACCAAAGTGTAACCTTTAAACCTTACAGTAACCTTTTACCCTAACCCTATTCCCTAACCCTAAGCCCTCACCCTAACACTAAACTTCATCCTTAACCCTAACCATAATCCTAACCCTAAATCTAATTCTCAGACTTCTTGCTTTCTTAGAGTTTAGAAAGCCTGCAATCCTCCCATGCCATGCGTGAAAGGAGGCTCTACCACTGTGTCCTGCATGAAACCCACGGGCCCATACCCAGGGTATGATAGAATGGGTTCCCGGGTACAATCCCAGCCCCCTAAACTCCCCCCGCCCGACTAATGCAGACAGGGCCCGTGCGCTAAGCATAAACAATACCTTTAACAGATAACCCTAACCCTGAACATAACACCCAACCCTGTTCCTATTTCTCCCCTTAACACGTAAACCTCACCGTGCTCCTAACTTTAACCACTTATCCTAACGTTAATGCATAACCCATTTCCTCAGAACAACCCCTATCCCATAATTCTAACCCTATCTCCTAGTCATCACTGTGACACCTAATCCCTAACCCTAATTCTAAACCGCTAACCCTAACCATAACCCTACCTATAACCCTAACACTGACAGTAACCCTTACTTCTAACCCCAACGCTATGCCTAACAAAAACCCTAACCCTTGACCCTAACCCTTCACCCTAACCCCTAAGCCTTACCCTAACCCTTAACCCTAATCCTAATCCTAACCATTAAACCTAACCCTAGCTCTTAAAGCTAACCCTAAAACTTACCCTCACGACTAGACCTAACCCTGACACTATCCTAACACCTAACCCTAACCAGAACCCCTAAAGCTAACCCTGAACCCTATCCCTAACCCTAGCAGTAAACTTTAACCCTAAACCTAAGCCCAACCCGTAACCCTAATCCTATCCTTTTACCCTAAAACTAACCCCTAAACCTAACCCCTATACCTCACCCTAACTCTAACCCCAATCCTAATTCTAACCATACCCCTTCATAAAACACTAACTCCTAACCGCTAACCCTAACACTAACCAAAAACCCTAATCACTAATCCCTAACCCTAACGCTTAACCTTTACCCTAACCGTTAACCCTCACCCTAAATCTTAACACTGACCCTAACCTTAACCTTTAACTCTAAGCCTAACCCTTAACCCTACAGTAAGGAAGACCCTTAATGCTAATGGGATCCCTTATCCCTAACCCTAACACTACAGCTAAAAATAACCCTAACCTTGGATCCTTAAACCTAACCCCTAACACTTACTTTAACCCCAAACCCTAACCCTAATCCTAAGCATTAAACCTAACCCTATCTCTTAACCCTAACGCTAGCCCTTACCATAAAGCCTAGATCTAACCCTAAATCTAACCTATCGCCTAATCCTAACCTTAAGCCCTAATGCTAACACTAACCCTGAACCCTAAACCTACCCGTAACCCTTAACACTAACCCTATCCGTGAACCTAAACCCTGACTCTAACCATTACCCGCACCCAAGCATTTAACCCTGACCCTAACCTTAATCCTTAATGCTAACCTTAACATTAAACCCTAACCCTAAGCCCAACACTTAACCCTAATCCTATCCCTTAACCCTAACCCTAACCCTAACCCTAATGCTATCCCCTAAACGTAACCCTAACCCTAACCCTAACCCTAGCACATAACTCTAACCCTAAAACTAACCCTAACCCTAGCTCTTAAAGCTAACCCTAAACCTTACCCTCACGACTAGACCTAACCCTGACACTAACCTAACACCTAACCCTAACCAGAACCCCTAAAGCTAACCCTGAACCCTATCCCTAACCCTAGCAGTAAACTTTAACCCTAAACCTAAGCCCAACCCGTAACCCTAATCCTATCCTTTTACCCTAAAACTAACCCCTAAACCTAACCCCTATACCTCACCCTAACTCTAACCCCAATCCTTATTCTAACCATACCCCTTCATAAAACACTAACTCCTAACCGCTAACCCTAACACTAATCAAAAACCCTAATCACTAATCCCTAACCCTAACGCTTAACCTTTACCCTGACCGTTAACCCTCACCCTAAATCTTAACACTGACCCTAACCTTAACCTTTAACTCTAAGCCTAACCCTTAACCCTACAGGAAGGAAGACCCTTAATGCTAATGGGATCCCTTATCCCTAACCCTAACACTACAGCTAAAAATAACCCTAACCTTTGATCCTTAAACCTAACCCCTAACACTTACTTTAACCCCAAACCCTAACCCTAATCCTAAGCATTAAACCTAACCCTATCTCTTAACCCTAACGCTAGCCCTTACCCTAACGCCTAGATCTAACCCTAAATCTAACCTACCGCCTAATCCTAACCTTAAGCCCTAATGCTAACACTAACCCTGAACCCTAAACCTACCCGTAACCCTTAACACTAACTCTATCCGTGAACCTTAACCCTGACCCTAACCATTACCTGCACCCAAGCATTTAACCCTGACCCTAACCCTAATCCTTAATGCTAACCTTAACACTAAACCCTAACCCTAAGCCCAACACTTAACCCTAATCCTATCCCTTAACCCTAACCCTAATGCTAACCCCTTAACGTAACCCTCACCGTGACCAGTAAACCTAACCCTAACCTCTAACACAAACCATAGCACATAACTCTAACCCTAAAACGAAACCTAATCCTAACCGTAAACCCTAACTCTTAACCTTAACCCTAAGCGTTAACTCTCACTCTAACCTTTAATCCTTACCCTAATCCTAATCTTCAACCCTAAACCTAACACTTAACCCTAACCCTGTACCAAACCCTAACCCCTCATCTTAACCCTAACCATAAATTTCAACCCTAAACCAAACTGTAACCGTTAAACCTAAGAGTAACCTTTAACCCTAACCCTAATCCCTAACCCTAAGCCCTCCCCCTAACACTAAACTTCATCCTTAACCCTAACCATAATCCTAACCCTAAATCTAATTCTCAGACTTCTTGCTTTCTTAGAGTTTAGAAAGCCTGCCATCCTCCCATGCCATGCGTGAAAGGAGGCTCTACCACTGTGTCCTGCATGAAACCCACGGGCCCATACCCAGAGTATGATAGAGTGGGTTCCCGGGTACAATCCCAGCCCCCTAAACTCCCCCTGCCCGCCTAATGCAGACAGGGCCCGTGCGCTAAGCATAAACAATACCTTTAACAGATAACCCTAACCCTGAACATAACACCCAACCGTATTCCTATTTCTCCCCTTAACACGTAAACCTCACCGTGCGCCTAACTTTAACCTCTTATCCTAACGTTAAAGCATAACCCATTTCCTGAGAACAACCCCGAGAACAACCCCTATCCCATAATTCTAAACCTATCTCCTAGTCATCACTGTGACACCTAATCGCTAACCCTAATTCTAAACCGCTAACCCTAACCGTAACCCTACCTACAACCCTAACACTGACAGTAACCCTTACTTCTAACCCCAACGCTATGCCTAACAAAAACCCTAACACTTGACCCTAACCCTTCACCCTAACCCCTAAGCCTTACCCTAACCCTTAACCGTAATCCTAATCCTAACCATTAAACCTAACCCTAGCTCTTAAAGCTAACCCTAAACCTTACCCTCACGACTAGACCTAACCCTGACACTAACCTAACACCTAACCCTAACCAGAACCCCTAAAGCTAACCCTGAACCCTATCCCTAACCCTAGCAGTAAACTTTAACCCTAAACCTAAGCCCAAACCGTAACCCTAATCCTATCCTTTTACCCCAAAACTAACCCCTAAACCTAACCCCTATACCTCACCCTAACTCTAACCCCAATCCTAATTCTAACCATACCCCTTCATTAAACACTAACTCCGAACCGCTAACCCTAACAATAACCAAAAACCCTAATCAATAATCCCTAACCCTAAGGCTTAACCTTTACCCTAACCGTTAACCCTCACCCTAAATCTTAACACTGACCCTAACCTTCACCTTTAACTCTAAGCCTAACCCTTAACCCTACAGTAAGGAAGACCCTTAATGCTAATGGGATCCCTTATCCCTAACCCTAACACTACAGCTAAAAATAACCCTAACCCTGGATCCTTAAACCTAACCCCTAACACTTACTTTAACCCCAAACCCTAACCCTAATCCTAAGCATTAAACCTAACCCTATCTCTTAACCCTAACGCTAGCCCTTACCCTAAGGCCTAGATCTAACCCTAAATCTAACCTACCGCCTAATCCTAACCTTAAGCCCTAATGCTAACTCTAACCGTGAACCCTAAACCTACCCGTAACTCTTAACACTAACCCTATCCGTGAACCTTAACCCTGACCCTAACCATTACCCGCACCCAAGCATTTAACCCTGACCCTAAACCTAATCCTTAATGATAACCCTAACACTAAACCCTAACCCTAAGCCCAACACTTAACACTAATCCTATCCCTTAACCCTAACCCTAACCCTAATGGTAACCCCTAAACGTAACCCTAAGCGTGACCAGTAAACCTAACCCTAACCTCTAACACAAACCATACCCTAAAACGAGCCCTAACCCTAACCCTAACCCGTAACTCTTAACCTTAACCCTAAGCGTTAACTCTCACGCTAACCTTTAATCCTAACCCTAATCCTAATCATCAACCCTAAACCTAACACTTAACCCTAACCCTGTACCAAACCCTAACCCCTCATCTTAACCCTAACTGTAAACCTCAACCCTAAACCAAAGTGTAACCGTTAAACCTAAGAGTAACCTTTAACCCTAACCCTAATCCCTAACCCTAAGCCCTCACCCTAACACTAAACTTTATCCTTAACCCTAACCATAATCCTACCCCTAAATCTAATTCTCAGACTTCTTGCTTTCTTAGAGTTTAGAAAGCCTGCAATCCTCCCATGCCATGCGTGAATGGAGGCTCTACCACTGTGTCCTGCATGAAACCCACGGGCCCATACCCAGAGTATGATAGAGTGGGTTCCCGGGTACAATCCCAGCCCCCTAAACTACCCCCGCCCTCCTAATGCAGACAGGGCCCGTGCGCTAAGCATAAACAATACCTTTAGCAGATAACCCTAACCCTGAACATAACACCCAACCCTGTTCCTATTTCTCCCCTTAACACGTAAACCTCATCGTGCGCCTAACTTTAACCTCTTATCCTAACGTTAATGCATAACCCATTGCCTGAGAACAACCCCTATCCCATAATTCTTACCCTATGTCCTAGTCATCACCGTGACACCTAATCCCTAACCCTATTTCTAAACCGCTAACCCTAACCGTAACCCTACCTACAACCCTAACACTGACAGTAAACCTTACTTCTAACCCCAACGCTATGCCTAACAAAACCCCTAACCCTTGACCCTAACCCTTCACCCTAAACCCTAAGCCTTACCCTAACCCTTAACCCTAATCCTAATCCTAACCATTAAACCTAACCCTAGCTCTTAAATCTAACCCTAAACCTTACCCTCACGACTAGACCTAACCCTGACACTAACCTAACACCTAACCCTAACCAGAACCCCTAAAGCTATCCCTGAACCCTATCCCTAACCCTAGCAGTAAATTTTAACCCTAAACCTAAGCCCAACCCGTAACCCTAATCCTATCCTTTTACCCTAAAACTAACCCCTAAACCTAACCCCTATACCTCACCCTAACTCTAACCCCAATCCTAATTCTAACCATACCCCTTCATAAAACACTAACTCCTAACCGCTAACCCTAACACTAACCAAAAACCCTAATCACTAATCCCTAACCCTAACGCTTAACCTTTACCCTAACCATTAACCCTCACCCTAAATATTAATACTGACCCTAACCTTAACCTTTAACTCTAAGTCTAACCCTTAACCCTACAGTAAGGAAGACCCTTAATGCTAATGGGATCCCTTATCCCTAACCCTAACACTACAGCTAAAAATAACCCTAACCTTGGATCCTTAAACCTAACCCCTAACTCTTACTTTAACCCCAAACGCTAACCCTAATCCTAAGCATTAAACCTAACCCTATCTCTTAACCCTAACGCAGCCCTTACCCTAACGCCTAGATCTAACCCTAAATCTAACCTACCGCCTAATCCTAACCTTAAGCCCTAATGCTAACACTAACCGTGAACCCTCAACCTACCCGTAACCCTTAACACTAACCCTATCCGTGAACCTTAACCCTGACCCTAACCATTACCCGCACCCAAGCATTTAACCCTGACCGTAACCCTAATCCTTAATGCTAACCCTAACGCTAAACCCTAACCCTAAGCCCAACACTTAACCCTAATCCTATCCCTTAACCCTAACCCTAACCCTAACCCTAATGCTAACCCCTAAACGTAACCCTAACCGTGACCAGTAACCCTAACCTCTAACACAAACCATAGCACATAACTCTAACCCTAAAACTAACCCTAACCCTAACCCTAACCCCTAACTCTTAACCTTAACCCTAAGCGTTAACTCTCACGCTAACCTTTAATCCTAACCCTAATCCTAATCTTCAACCCTAAACCTAACACTTAACCCTAGCCCTGTACCAAACCCTAACCCCTCATCTTAACCCTAACCGTTAACCTCAACCCTAAACCAAAGTGTAACCATTAAAACTAAGAGTAACCTTTAACCCTAACCCTAATCCCTAACCCTAAGCCCTCACCCTAACACTAAACTTCATCCTTAACCCTAACCAGAATCCTAACCCTAAATCTAATTCTCAGACTTCTTGCTTTCTTAGAATTTAGAAAGCCTGCAATCCTCCCATGCCATGCGTCAAAGGAGGCTCTACCACTATGTCCTGCATGAAACCCACGGGCCCATACCCAGAGTATGATAGAGTGGGTTCCCGGGTACAATCCCAGCCCCCTAAACTCCCCCCGCCCGCCTAATGCAGACAGGGGCCGTGCGCTAAGCATAAACAATACCTTTAACAGATAACCCTAACCCTGAACATAACACCCAACCCTGTTCCTATTTCTCCCCTTAACACGTAAACCTCACCGTGCGCCTAACTTTAACCTCTTATCCTAACGTTAATGCATAACCCATATCCTGAGAACAACCCCTATCCCATAATTCTAACCCTATCTCCTAGTCATCACTGTGACACCTAATCCCTAACCCTAATTCTAAACCGCTGACCCTAACCGTAACCCTACCTACAACCCTAACACTGACAGTAACCCTTACTTCTAACCCCAACGCTATGCCTAACAAAAACCCTAACCCTTGACCCTAACCCTTCACCCTAACCCCTAAGCCTTACCCTAACCCTTAACCCTAATCCTAATCCTAACCATTAAACCTAACCCTAGCACTTAAAGCTAACCCTAAACCTTACCCTCACGACTAGACCTAACCCTGACACTAACCTAACACCTAACCCTAACCAGAACCCCTAAAGCTAACCCTGAACCCTAACCCTAACCCCAGCAGTAAACTTTAACCCTAAACCTAAGCCCAACCCGTAACCCTAATCCTATCCTTTTACCCTAAAACTAACCCCTAAACCTAACCCCTATACCTCACCCTAACTCTAACCCCAATCCTAATTCTAACCATACCCCTTCATAAAACACTAACTCCTAACCGCTAACCCTAACACTAACCAAAAACCCTAATCACTAATCCCTAAGCCTAACGCTTAACCTTTACGCTAACCGTTAACCCTCACCCTAAATCTTAACACTGACCCTAACCTTAAACTTTAACTCTAAGCCTAACCCTTAACCCTACAGGAAGGAAGACCCTTAATGCTAATGGGATCCCTTATCCCTAACCCTAACACTACAGCTAAAAATAACCCTAACCTTGGATCCTTAAACCTAACCCCTAACACTTACTTTAACCCCAAACCCTAACCCTAATCCTAAGCATTAAACTTAACTTTATCTCTTAATCCTATCGTTAGCCCTTACCCTAACGCCTAGATCTAACCCTAAATCTAGCCTACTGCGTAATCTTAACCTTAAGCCCTAATTCTAACTCTAACCCTGAACCCTAAACCTACCCGTAACCCTTAACACTAACCCTATCCGTGAACCTTAACCCTGACCCTAACCATTACCCGCACCCAAGCATTTAAACCTGACCGTAACCCTAATCCTTAATGCTAACCTTAACACTAAACCCTAACCCTAAGCCCAACACTTAACCCTAATCCTATCCCTTAACCCTAACCCTAACCGTAACCCTAATGCTACCCCCTAAACGTAACCCTAACCGTGACCAGTAAACCTAACCCTAACCTCTAACACAAACCATAGCACATAACTCTAACCCTAAAACTAACCCTAACCCTAACCCTAAACCCTAACGCTTAACCTTAACCCTAAGCGTTAACTCTCACGCTAACCTTTAATCCTAACCCTAATCCTAATCTTCAACCCTAAACCTAACACTTAACCCTAACCCTGTACCAAACCCTAACCCCTCATCTTAACCCTAACCGTAAACCTCAACCCTAAACCAAAGTGTAACCATTAAACCTAAGAGTAACTTTTAACCCTAACCCTAATCCCTAACCCTAAGCCCTCACCCTAACACTAAACTTCATCCTTAATCCTAACCATAATCCTAACCCTAAATCTAATTCTCAGACTTCTTGCTTTCTTAGAGTTTAGAAAGCCTGCAATCCTCCCATGCCATGCGTGAAAGGAGGCTCTACCACTGTGTCCTGCATGAAACCCACGGGCCCATACCCAGAGTATGATAGAGTGGGTTCCCAGATACAATCCCAGCCCCCTAAATTCCCCCCGCCCGCCTAATGCAGACAGGGCCCGTGCGCTAAGCATAAACAATACCTTTAACAGATAACCCTAACCCTGAACATAACACCCAACCCTGTTCCTATTTCTCCCCTTAACACGTAAACCTCACCGTGCGCCTAACTTTAACCTCTTATCCTAACGTTAATGCATAACCCATTTCCTGAGAACAACCCCTATCCCATAATTCTAACCCTATCTCCTAGTCATCACTGTGACACCTAATTCCTAACCCTAATTCTAAACCGCTAACCCTAACCGTAACCCTACCTACAACCCTAACACTGACAGTAACCCTTACTTCTAACCCCAACGCTATGCCTAACAAAAACCCTAACCCTTCACCCTAACCCCTAAGCCTTACCCTAACCCTTAACCCTAATCCTAATCCTAACCATTAAACCTAACCCTAGCTCTTAAAGCTAACCCTAAACCTTACCCTCACGACTAGACCTAACCCTGACACTAACCTAACACCTAACCCTAACCAGAACCCCTAAAGCTAACCCTGAACCCTATCCCTAACCCCAGCAGTAAACTTTAACCCTAAACCTAAGCCCAACCCGTAACCCTAATCCTATCCTTTTACCCTAAAACTAACCCCTAAACCTAACCCCTATACCTCACCCTAACTCTAACCCCAATCCTAATTCTAACCATACCCCTTCATAAAACACTAACTCCTAACCGCTAACCCTAACACTAACCAAAAACCCTAATCACTAATCCCTAAGCCTAACGCCTAACCTTTACCCTAACCGTTAACCCTCACCCTAAATCTTAACACTGACCCTAACCTTAACCTTTAACTCTAAGCCTAACCCTTAACCCTACAGTAAGGAAGACCCTTAATGCTAATGGGATCCCTTATCCCTAACCCTAACACTACAGCTAAAAATAACCCTAACCTTTGATCCTTAAACCTAACCCCTAACACTTACTTTAACCCCAAACCCTAACCCTAATCCTAAGCATTAAACCTAAACCTATCTCTTAACCCTAACGCTAGCCCTTACCCTAACGCCTAGATCTAACCCTAAATCTAACCTACCGCCTAATCCTAACCTTAAGCCCTAATGCTAACTCTAACCCTGAACCCTAAACCTACCCGTAACCCTTAACACTAACCCTATCCGTCAACCTTAACCCTGACCCTAACCATTACCCGCACCCAAGCATTTAACCCTGACCCTAACCATAATCCTTAATGATAACCCTAACACTAAACCCGAACCCTAAGCCCAACACTTATCCCTAATCCTATCCCTTAACCCTAACCCTAATGCTAACCCCTAAACGTAACCCTATCCGTGCCCAGTAAACCTAACCCTAACCTCTAACACAAATCATAGCACATAACTCTAACCCTAAAACTAACCCTAATCCTAACCCTAACCATAAACCCTAACACTTAACCTTAACCCTAAGCGTTAACTGTCACGCTAACCTTTAATCCTAACCCTAATCCTAATCTTCAACCCTAAACCTAACACTTAACCCTAACCCTGTACCAAACCGTAACCCCTCATCTTAACCCTAACCGTAAACCTCAACCCTAAACCAAAGTGTAACCGTTAAACCTAAGAGTAATCTTTAACCCTAACCCTAATCACTAACCCTAAGCCCTCACCCTAACACTAAACTTCATCCTTAACCCTAA
>NW_027182821.1:1485000-1487500 GCF_041146395.1 Eulemur rufifrons | reverse complement strand
ATGCCTAACAAAAACCTAACCCTTCACCCTAACCCCTAAGCCTTACCCTAACCCTTAACCCTAATCCTAATCCTAACCATTAAACCTAACCCTAGCTCTTAAAGCTAACCCTAAACCTTACCCTCACGACTAGACCTAACCCTGACACTAACCTAACACCTAACCCTAACCAGAACCCCTAAAGCTAACCCTGAACCCTATCGCTAAGCCTAGCAGTAAACTTTAACCCTAAACCTAAGCCCAACCCGTAACCCTAATCCTATCCTTTTACCCTAAAACTAACCCCTACACCTAACCCCTACACCTCACCCTAACTCTAACCCCAATCCTAATTCTAACCATACCCCTTCATAAAACACTAACTCCTAACCGCGAACCCTAACACTAACCAAAAACCCTAATCACTAATCCCTAACCCTAACGCTTAACCTTTACCCTAACTGTTAATCCTCACCCTAAATCTTAACACTGACCCTAACCTTAACCTTTAACTCTAAGCCTAACCCTTAACCCTACAGGAAGGAAGACCCTTAATGCTAATGGTATCCGTTATCCCTAACCCTAACACTACAGCTAAAAATAACCCTAACCTTGGATCCTTAAACCTAACCCCTAACACTTACTTTAACCAGAACCCTAACCCTAATCCTAAGCATTAAACCTAACCCTATCTCTTAACACTAACGCTAGCCCTTACCCTAACGCCTAGATCTAACCCTAAGTCTAACCTACCGCCTAATCCTAACCTTAAGCCCTAATGCTAACTCTAACCCTGAACCCTAAACCTACCCGTAACCCTTAACACTAACCCTATCCGTGAACCTTAACCCTGACCCTAACCATTACCCGCACCCAAGCATTTAACCCTGACCCTAACCCTAATCCTTAATGCTAACCCTAACACTAAACCCTAACCCTAAGCCCAACACTTAACCCTAATCCTATACCCTAACCCTAACCCTAAGCCTAACCTTAATGCTACCCCCTAAACGTAACCCTAACCGTGACCAGTAAACTTAACCCTAACCTCTAACACAAACCATAGCACATAACTCTAACCCTAAAACTAACCCTAACCCTAACCCTAACCCGTAACTCTTAACCTTAACCCTAAGCGTTAACTCTCACGCTAACCTTTAATCCTAACCCTAATCCTAATCTTCAACCCTAAACCTAACACTTAACCCTAACCCTCTACCAAACCCTAACCCCTCATCTTAACCCTAACCGTAAACCTCAACCCTAAACCAAAGTGTAACCGTTAAACCTAAGAGTAACCTTTAACCCTAACCCTAAGCCCTAACCCTAAGCCCTCACCCTAACTCTAAACTTCATCCTTAACCCTAACCATAATCCTAAGCCTAAATCTAATTCTCAGACTTCTTGCTTTCTTAGAGTTTAGAAAGCCTGCAATACTCCCATGCCATGCGTGAAAGGAGGCTCTTCCACTGTGTCCTGCATGAAACCCACGAGCACATACCCAGAGTATGATAGAGTGGGTTCCCGGGTACAATGCCAGCCCCCTAAACTCCCCCCGCCCGCCTAATGCAGACAGGGCCCGTGCGCTAAGCATAAACAATACCTTTAACAGATAACCCTAACCCTGAACATAACTCCCAAACCTGTTCCTATTTCTCCCCTTAACACGTAAACCTCACCGTGTGCCTAACTTTAACCTCTTATCCTAACGTTAATGCATAACCCATTTCCTGAGAACAACCCCTATCCCATAATTCTAACCCTATCTCCTAGTCATCACTGTGACACCTAATCCCTAACCCTAAATCTAAACCGCTAACCCTAACCGTAACCCTACCTACAACCCTAACACTGACAGTAACCCTTACTTCTAACCCCAACGCTATGCCTAACAAAAACCCTAACCCTTGACCCTAACCCTTCACCCTAACCCCTAAGCCTTACCCTAACCCTTAACCCTAATCCTAATCCTAACCATTAAACCTAACCCTAGCTCTTAAAGCTAACCCTAAACCTTACCCTCACGACTAGACCTAACCCTGACACTAACCTAACACCTAACCCTAACCAGAACCCCTAAAGCTAACCCTGAACCCTATCCCTAACCCTAGCAGTAAACTTTAACCCTAAACCTAAGCCCAACCCGTAACCCTAATCCTATCCTTTTACCCTAAAACTAACCCCTAAACCTAACCCCTATACCTCACCCTAACTCTAACCCCAATCCTAATTCTAACCATACCCCTTCATAAAACACTAACTCCTAACCGCTAACCCTAACACTAACCAAAAACCCTAATCACTAATCCCTAACCCTAACGCTTAACCTTTACCCTAACCGTTAACCCTCACCGTAAATGTTAACACTGACCCTAACCTGAACCTTTAACTCTAAGCCTAACCCTTAACCCTACAGTAAGGAAGACCCTTAATGCTAATGGGATCCCTTATCCCTAACCCTAGCACTACAGCTTAAAATAACCCTAAGCTTTGATCCTTAAACCTAACCCCTAACACTTAC
>NW_027182821.1:1452500-1455000 GCF_041146395.1 Eulemur rufifrons | reverse complement strand
CGTTAAACCTAAGAGTAACCTTTAACCCTAACCCTAATCCCTAACCCTAAGCCCTCACCCTAACACTAAACTTCATCCTTAACCCTAACCATAATCCTAACCCTAAATCTAATTCTCAGACTTCTTGCTTTCTTAGAGTTTAGAAAGCCTGCAATCCTCCCATGCCATGCGTAAAAGGAGGCTCTACCACTGCGTCCTGCATGAAACCCAGGGGCCCATACCCAGAGTATGATAGAGTGGGTTCCCGGGTACAATCCCAGCCCCCTAAATTCCCCCCGCCCGCCTAATGCAGACAGGGCCCGTGCGCTAAGCATAAACAATACCTTTAACAGATAACCCTAACCCTGAACATAACACCCAACCCTGTTCCTATTTCTCCCCTTAACACGTAAACCTCACCGTGTGCCTAACTTTAACCTCTTATCCTAACGTTAATGCATAACCCATTTCCTGAGAACAAACCCTATCCCATAATTCTAACCCTATCTCCTAGTCATCACTGTGACACCTAATCCCTAACCCTAATTCTAAACCGCTAACCCTAACCGTAACCCTACCTACAACCCTGACACTGACAGTAATCCTTACTTCTAACCCCAACGCTATGCCTAACAAAAACCTAACCCTTCACCCTAACCCCTAAGACTTACCCTAACCCTTAACCCTAATCCTAATCCTAACCATTAAACCTAACCCTAGCTCTTAAAGCTAACCCTAAACCTTACCCTCACGACTAGACCTAACCCTGACACTAACCTTACACCTAACCCTAACCAGAACCCCTAAAGCTAACCCTGAACCCTATCCCTAACCCTAGCAGTAAACCTTAACCCTAAACCTAAGCCCAACCCGTAACCCTAATCCTATCCTTTTACACTAAAACTAACCCCTATAACTAACCCCTGTACCTCACCCTAACTCTAACCCCAATCCTAATTCTAACCATACCCCTTCATAAAACACTAACTCCTAACCGCTAACCCTAACACTAACCAAAAACCCTAATCATTAATCCCTAACCCTAACGCTTAACCTTTACCCTAACCGTTAACCCTCACCCTAAATCTTAACACTGACCCTAACCTGAACCTTTAACTCTAAGCCTAACCCTTAACCCTACAGTAAGGAAGACCCTTAATGCTAATGGGATCCCTTATGCCTAACCCTAACACTACAGCTAAAAATAACCCTAACCTTGGATCCTTAAACCTAACCCCTAACACTTACTTTAACCCCAAACCCTAACCCTAATCCTAAGCATTAAACCTAATCCTATCTCTTAACCCTAACGCTAACCCTTACCCTAACGCCTAGATCTAACCCTAAATATAACCTACCGCCTAATCCTAACCTTAAGCCCTAATGGTAACTCTAACCCTGAACCCTAAACCTACCCATAACCCTTAACACTAACCCTATCCGTGAACCTTAACCCTGACCCTAACTATTACCCGCACCCAAGCATTTAACCCTGACCCTAACCCTAATCCTTAATGATAACCCTAACACTAAACCCTCACACTAAGCCCAACACTTAACCCTAAACCTATCCCTTAACCCTAACCCTAACCTAAACCTAACCCTAACACTAACCCCTAACCCTAACCCTAACCCCTAAACCTAACCCTAACCCCTAACCCTAACGATAACCTAACCCTAACCCAACCCAAACCCTAACCCTAACCGTAAACCCTAACCCTAACGCTTACCGTTACCCTAAACCTTACCCTTACCCTTACCCTAACCCTAACCACTAACCCTAACCCTAACCCCTAACCCCTAACCCTAACCCTAAACACTAACCCTAACCCTAATCCCTAACCCTAACCCTAACCCTGAACCCTAACCCTAACCCCTAACCCTAACCCTAACCCCTAACCCTAACCCCTGACCCTGACCCTGACACCTGACCCTGAACCTGACCCTAACCCTAGCCCTAACCCTAGCCCTAACCCTAACCCCTAACCCTAACCCTAACCCCTAACACTAAACCTAACCCCTAGCCCTAGCCCTATCCCTAGCCCTAACCCCTAACCATAACCCTAACCCTAACCCAACCCTAACCCTAACCCCTAACCCTAACCCCTAACCCTATCCTACCCTACACTACCCCTAACCCTAACCCTAACCCCTAACCCTAACCCTTACTTCTAACCCCAACGCTATGCCTAACAAAAACCCTAACCCTTGACCCTAACCCTTCACCCTAACCCAGAAGCCTTACCCTAACCCTTAACCCTAATCCTAATCCTAACCATTAAACCTAACCCTAGCTCTTAAAGCTAACCCTAAACCTTACCCTCACGACTAGAACTAACCCTGACACTAACCTAACACCTAACCCTAACCAGAACCCCTAAAGCTAACCCTGAACCCTATCCCTAACCCTAGCAGTAAACTTTAACCCTAAACCTAAGCCCAACCCGTAACCCTAATCCTATCCTTTTACACTAAAACTAACCCCTATAACTAACCCCTGTACCTCACCCTAACTCTAACC
>NW_027182821.1:1432500-1440000 GCF_041146395.1 Eulemur rufifrons | reverse complement strand
ACCCTAACACTGACAGTAACCCTTACTTCTAACCCCAACGCTATGCCTAACAAAAACCCTAACCCTTGACCCTAACCCGTCACCCTAACCCCTAAGCCTTACCCTAACCCTTAACCCTAATCCTAATCCTAACCATTAAACCTAACCCTAGCTCTTAAAGCTAACCCTAAAGCTTACCCTCACGACTAGACCTAACCCTGACACTAACCTAACACCTAACCCTAACCAGAACCCCTAAAGCTAACCCTGAACCCTATCCCTAACCCTAGCAGTAAACTTTAACCCCAAACCTAAGCCCAACCCGTAACCCTAATCCTATCCTTTTACCCTAAAACTAACCCCTAAACCTAACCCCTATACCTCACCCTAACTCTAACCCCAATCCTAATTCTAACCATACCCCTTCATAAAACACTAACTCCTAACCGCTAACCCTAACACTAACCAAAAACCCTAATCACTAATCCCTAACCCTAACGCTTAACCTTTACCCTAACCGTTAACCCTCACCCTAAATCTTAACACTGACCCTAACCTTAACCTTTAACTCTAAGCCTAACCCTTAACCCTACAGGAAGGAAGACCCTTAATGCTAATGGGATCCCTTATCCCTAACCCTAACACTACAGCTAAAAATAACCCTAAGCTTGGATCCTTAAACCTAACCCCTAACACTTACTTTAACCCCAAACCCTAACCCTAATCCTAAGCATTAAACCTAACCCTATCTCTTAACCCTAACGCTAGCCCTTACACTAACGCCTAGATCTAACCCTAAATCTAACCTACCGCCTAATCCTAACCTTAAGCCCTAATGCTAACTCTAACCCTGAACCCTAAACCTACCCGTAACCCTTAACACTAACCCTATCCGTCAACCTTAACCCTGACCCTAACCATTACCCGCCCCCAAGCATTTAACCCTGACCCTAACCCTAATCCTTAATGATAACCCTAACACTAAACCGTAACCCTAAGCCCAACACTTATCCCTAATCCTATCCCTTAACCCTAACCCTAATGCTAACCCCTAAACGTAACCCTAACCGTGACCAGTAAACCTATCCCTAACCTCTAACTCAAACCATAGCACTAAACTAACTAAAACTATCCCTATCCCTAAACCTAACCCTAAACCCTAACTCTTAACCTTAACCCTAAACGTTAACTCTCACGCTAACCTTTAATCCTAACCCTAATCCTAATCTTCAACACTAAACCTAACACTTAACCCTAACCCTGTACCAAAACCTAACCCCTCATCTTAACCCTAATCGTAAACCTCAACCCTAAACCAAAGTGTAACCGTTAAACCTAAGAGTAACCTTTAACCCTAACCCTAATCCCTAACCCTAAGCCCTCACCCTAACACTAAACTTCATCCTTAACCCTAACCATAATCCAACCCTAAATCTCATTCTCACACTTCTTCCTTTCTTAGAGTTTAGAAAGCCTGCCATCCTCCCATGCCATGGGTGAAAGGAGGCTCTACCACTGTGTCCTGCATGAAACCCACGGGCCCATACCCAGAGTATGATAGAGTGGGATCCCGGGTACAATCCCAGCCCCCTAAAATCCCCCCGCCCGCCTAATGCAGACAGGGCCCGTGCGCTAAGCATAAACAATACCTTTAACAGATAACCCTAACCCTGAACATAACACCCAACCCTGTTCCTATTTCTCCCCTTAACACGAAAACCTCCCCGTGCGCCTAACTTTAACCTCTTATCCTAACGTTAATGCATAACCCATTTCCTGAGAACAACCGCTCTCCCATAATTCTAACCCTATCTCCTAGTCATCACTGTGACACCTAATCCCTAACCCTAATTCTAAACCGCTAACCCTAACCGTAACCCTACCTACAACCCTAACACTGACAGTAACCCTTACTTCTAACCCCAACGCTATGCCTAACAAAAACCCTAACCCTTGACCCTAACCCTTCACCCTAACCCCTAAGCCTTACCCTAACCCTTAAGCCTAATCCTAATCCTAACCATTAAACCTAACCCTGGCTCTTAAAGCTAACCCTAAACCTTACCCTCACGACTAGACCTAACCCTGACACTAACCTAACACCTAACCGTAACAAGAACCCCTAAAGCTAACCCTGAACCCTATCCCTAACCCTAGCAGTAAACCTTAACCCTAAACCTAAGCCCAACCCGTAACCCTAATCCTATCCTTTTACCCTAAAACTAACCCATGAACCTAACCTCTATAACTCACCCTAACTCTAACCCCAATCCTAATTCTAACCATACCCCTTCATAAAACACTAACTCCTAACCGCTAACCCTAACACTAACCAAAAACCCTAATCACTAATCCCTAACCCTAACGCTTAACCTTTACCCTAACCATTAACCCTCACCCTAAATCTTAACACTGACCCTAACCTGAACCTTTAACTCTAAGCCTAACCCTTAACCCTACAGTAAGGAAGACCCTTAATGCTAATGGGATCCCTTATGCCTAACCCTAACACTACAGCTAAAAATAACCCTAACCTTTGATCCTTAAACCTAACCCCTAACAC
Organism: Eulemur rufifrons; assembly: GCF_041146395.1. Classification (NCBI taxonomy): domain Eukaryota; kingdom Metazoa; phylum Chordata; class Mammalia; order Primates; family Lemuridae; genus Eulemur; species Eulemur rufifrons. The sequence continues at coordinate 1,437,458 of NW_027182821.1, read as the reverse complement.
TTACTTGAACCCCAAACCCTAACCCTAATCCTAAGCATTAAACCTATCCCTATCTCTTAACCCTAACGCTAGCCCTTACCCTAACGCCTAGATCTAACCCTAAATCTAACCTACCGCCTAATCCTAACCTTAAGCCCTAATGCTAATACTAACCCTGAACCCTAAACCTACCCATAACCCTTAACACTAACCCTATCCGTGAACCTTAACCCTGACCCTAACCATTACCCGCACCCAAGCATTTATCCCTGACCCTAACCCTAATACTTAATGATAACCCTAACACTAAACGCTAACCCTAAGCCCAACACTTAACCCTAATCCTATCCCTTAACCCTAACCCTAACCCTAACCCTAATGCTAACCCCTAAACGTAACCCTAACTGTGACCAGTAAACCTAACCCTAACTTCAAACACAAACCATAGCACATAACTCTAACCCTAAAACTAACCCTAACCCTAACCCTAACCGTAAACCCTAACACTTAACCTTAACCCTAAGCGTTAACTCTCACGCTAACCTTTAATCCTAACCCTAATCCTAATCTTCAACCCTAAACCTAACACTTAACCCTAACCCTGTACCAAACCCTAACCCCTCATCTTAACCCTAACCGTAAACCTCAACCCTAAACCAAAGTGTAACCGTTAAACCTAAGAGTAATCTTTAACCCTAACCCTAATCACTAACCCTAAGCCCTCACCCTAACACTAAACTTCATCCTTAACCCTAACCATAATCCAACCCTAAATCTCATTCTCAGACTTCTTGCTTTCTTAGAGTTTAGAAAGCCTGCAATCCTCCCATGCCATGCGTGAAAGGAGGCTCTACCACTGTGTCCTGCATGAAACCCCCGGGCCCATACCCAGAGTATGACAGAGTGGGTTCCCCGGTACAATCCCAGCCCCCTAAATTCCCCCCGCCCGCCTAATGCAGACAGGGCCCGTGCGCTAAGCATAAACAATACCTTTAACAGATAACCCTAACCCTGAACATAACACCCAACCCTGTTCCTATTTCTCCCCTTAACACGTAAACCTCACCGTGCGCCTAACTTTAACCTCTTATCCTAACGTTAATGCATAACCTATTTCCTGAGAACAACCCCTATCCCATAATTCTAACCCTATCTCCTAGTCATCACTGTGACACCTAATCCCTAACCCTAATTCTAAACCGCTAACCCTAACCGTAACCCTACCTACAACCCTAACACTGACAGTAACCCTTACTTCTAACCCCAACGCTATGCCTAACAAAAACCCTAACCCTTGACCCTAACCCTTCACCCTAACCCCGAAGCCTTACCCTAACCCTTAACCCTAATCCTAATCCTAACCATTAAACCTAACCCTAGCTCTTAAAGCTAACCCTAAACTTTACCCTCACGACTAGAACTAACCCTGACACTAACCTAACACCTAACCCTAACCAGAACCCCTAAAGCTAACCTTTAACCCTATCCCTAACCCTAGCAGTAAACTTTAACCCTAAACCTAAGCCCAACCCGTAACCCTAATCCTATCCTTTTACCCTAAAACTAACCCCTATACCTAACCCCTGTACCTCACCCTAACTCTAACCCCAATCCTAATTCTAACCATACCCCTTCATAAAACACTAACTCCTAACCGCTAACCCTAACACTAACCAAAAACCCTAATCATTAATCCCTAACCCTAACGCTTAACCTTTACCCTAACCGTTAACCCTCACCCTAAATCTTAACACTGACCCTAACCTGAACCTTTAACCCTAAGCCTAACCCTTAACCCTACAGTAAGGAATACCCTTAATGCTAATGGGATCCCTTATCCCTAACCCTAACACTACAGCTAAAAATAACCCTAACCTTTGATCCTTAAACCTAACCCCTAACACTTACTTTAACCCCAAACCCTAACCCTAATCCTAAGCATTAAACCTAATCCTATCTCTTAACCCTAACGCTAACCCTTACCCTAACGCCTAGATCTAACCCTAAATATAACCTACGGCCTAATCCTAACCTTAAGCCCTAATGGTAACTCTAACCCTCAAACCTAAACCTTCCCATAACCCTTAACACTAACCCTATCCGTGAACCTTAACCCTGACCCTAAGTATTACCCGCACGCAAGCATTTAACCCTGACCCTAACCCTAATCCTTAATGATAACCTTAACACTAAACCCTCACCCTAAGCCCAACACTTAACCCTAAACCTATCCCTTAACCCTAACCGTAACCTAACCCTAACCCTAACCCCTAACCCTAACCCTAACCCCTAACCCTAACCCTAAACCCAACCCCAACCTGAACCCTAACCCTAACCCCTAACCCTAACCCTAACCCCTAACCCTAACCCTAAACCCTAACCCTACCCCTAACCTAACCTAAAACCAACCCTAACCCTAACCCTAACCGTAAACCCTAACCCTAACCCTTACCCTTACCCTAACCCTTACCCTTACCCTTACCCTAACCCTAACCCCTAACCCTAACCCTAACCCCTAACCCTAACCCTAAACACTAACCCTAACCCCTAACCCCAACCCTAACCCTAATCCCTAACCCTAACCCTAACCCCTAACCCTAACCCTAACCCCTAACCCTAACCCTAAACCCTAACCCTAACCTCTTACCCTGATCCTGACCCCTGACCCTGACCCTGACCCTAACCCTAGTCCTAGCCCTAACCCTAACCCCTAACCCTAACCCTAACCCCTAACACTAAACCTAACCCCTAGCCCTAGACCTATGCCTAGCCCTAACCCCTACCCTAACCCTAACCCAACCCTAACCCTAACCCCTAACCCTAACCCCTAACCCTATCCTACCCTACCCTACCCCTAACCCTATCCCTAACCCCTAACCCTAACCCTAACCCCTAACCCTAACCCCAACCCCAACCCTAACCCAACCCTAAACCTAACCATAACCCTAACCCCTAACCCTAACCCCTAACCCTAACCCTAACAATAACCCCTGACCCTAACCCTAACCCCTACCCCTACCCCTACCCCTAACCCTAACCCCTACCCCTACCCCTACCCCTAACCCTAACCCCTAACCCTACCCCTATCCCCTAATCCTAAAACTAACCCTAACCCCTAAACCTAACCCCTAACCCTAACCCTAACCCCTAACCCTAACCCCTAACCACTAACACTAACCCCTAACCCTAACCCTAACCCCTAACCCTAACCCTAACCCTGACCCCAACCCCAACCCTAACCCTAACCCTAACCCCTAACCCTGACGCTGACCCTGACCCTGAGCCTAACCCCTAACCCTAACCCTAAACCTTAACCCTACCCCTACCCGTACCCCTACCCTAACCCTAACCGAACCCTAACCCTAACCCTAACCCAACCCTAACCCTAACCCTAACCCCTAACCCTAACCCTAACCCCTAACCCTAACCCTAACCCCAACCCCAACCCTAACCGTAACCCCCTAAACCTAACCCTAACCCTAACCCCTAACCGTAACCCTAACCCCTAACCCCTGACCCTGACCCTGACCCTAACCCTAACCCCTAACCCTAACTCTAACCCTAACTCTAACCCTGAACCCTAAACCTACCCGTACCCCTTAACACTAACCCTATCCGTGAACCTTAACCGTGACCCTAACCATTACCCGCACCCAAGCATTTAACCCTGACCCTAACCCTAATCCTTAATGCTAACCCTAACACTAAACCCTAACCCTAAGCCCAACACTTATCCCTAATCCTATCACTTAACCCTTACCCTCACCCTAATGCTACCCCCTAAACGCAACCCTAACCGTGACCAGTAAACCTAACCCTAACCTCTAACACAAACCATAGCACATAACTCTAACCCTAAAACTAACCCTAACCCTAACCCTAAACCCTAACACTTAACCTTAACCCTAAGCGTTAACTCTCACGCTAACCTTTAATCCTAACCCTAATCCTAATCTTCAACCCTAAACCTAACACTTAACCCTAACCCTGTACCAAACCCTAACCCCTCATCTTAACCCTAACCGTAAACCTCAACCCTAAACCAAAGTGTAACCGTCAAACCTAAGAGTAACCTTTAACCCTAACCCTAATCCCTAACCCTAAGCCCTCACCCTAACACTAAACTTCATCCTTAACCCTAACCATAATCCTACCCCTAAATCAAATTCTCAGACTTCTTGCTTTCTTAGAGTTTAGAAAGCCTGCAATCCTCCCATGCCATGCGTGAAAGGAGGCTCTACCACTGTGTCCTGCATGAAACCCACGAGCCCATACCCAGAGTATGATAGAGTGGGTTCCCGGGTACAATCCCAGCCCCCTAAACTCACTCCGCCCGCCTAATGCAGACAGGGCCCGTGCGCTAAGCATAAACAATACCTTTAACAGATAACCCTAACCCTGAACATAACAACCAAACCCTGTTCCTCTTTCTCCCCTTAACACGTAAACCTCACCGTGTGCCTAACTTTAACCTCTTATCCTAACGTTAATGAATAACCCATTTCCTGAGAACAACCCCTATCCCATAATTCTAACCCTATCTCCTAGTCATCACTGTGACACCTAATCCCTAACCCTAATTCTAAACCGCTAACCCTAACCGTAACCCTACCTACAACCCTAACACTGACAGTAACCCTTACTTCTAACCCCAACGCTATGCCTAACAAAAACCCTAACCCTTGACACTAACCCTTCACCCTAACCCCGAAGCCTTACCCTAACCCTTAACCCTAATCCTAATCCTAACCATTAAACCTAACCCTAGCTCTTAAAGCTAACCCTAAACCTTACCCTCACGACTAGAACTAACCGTGACACTAACCTAACACCTAACCCTAACAATAACCCCTAAAGCTAACCTTGAACCCTATCCCTAATCCTAGCAGTAAACTTTAACCCTAAACCTAAGCCCAACCCGTAACCCTAATCCTATCCTTTTACCCTAAAACTAACCCCTATACCTAACCCCTGTACCT
>NW_027182821.1:1382500-1427500 GCF_041146395.1 Eulemur rufifrons | reverse complement strand
TCCCTAACACCTAACCTTACCCTAAACCGAATTCCAATTCTCAGACTTTTTCAATTCAAAAACTTAAAAAAGCCTAGAATCCACCAATGCCGTGTCTGAGATGAGCGTCCGCCCCTATGTCCTGCATGACAGGCAGGCGCCAATGCCCAGGGTACTATGGAGTGGAGTCCTGGGGTCTGTAGGCTTGCTAAACTCCAGTTTGGAAGAATTGCTATAGTCATATATAGGGATGCTTACATTTACTTATAGAAAGCAACTATTGGTGTGTGATTTGTAGGCTTGCCTTACTCTAGTTTGGATGAAGAAGCTGAATCATATATAGGAATATTAGCTTTGAGTTAGAGGAAGCATCTATGGGGGGTGTTTTTTTGGCTTGTTAAACTCTGGTTTGGAAGAAGTTCGAGAGTCTTATATAGGAACGATATCATTCATTCAGAGAAAGCAATTATAGGGAGTTGGTTTGTAGGCTTGCTAAGCTCTAGTTTGGAGGAAGGCGAGAGTCATATATAGAACGCTTACGTTCACATAAAGCGTCTACGGGGGGACGGATTCTAGGCTTCCTAAACTCTAGCTTGGAAAAAGAGGACAGTTATGTATAGGAACTCTCGGCGGGGGATTTGTAGCATTGCTAAAATCTTAGATTGGAAAAGTTGCGAGAGTCATACATAGGAATGTTAACATTCACTCAATGAAAGCAACTATAAGGGGTGCTTTCCAGGCTGGCTACACTCTAATTTGGAAAAAGTGCGACAGTCATATATAGGAAGGCTTATATTCACTCAGACAAAGCAATTATGTGTAGGTGTATAGTAGGCATGCTAACTCTAGTTTGGAAAATTTCGAGAGCCATGTATAGGAAAGCTTACAGTAACTTAGAGAAAGCAACGAACAGGGGTGGAGTGTAGACTTGCTAAACTCTAGTTTGGAGGAAGTGCCATAGTCATATATAGGAACGCTTAAATTCGTTCAGAGAAAACAGCTGTCGGGGATTTGTTTGTAGACTTATTCAACTCTAGTTTGGAAGAAGTGCGAGAGACATATATAGGAATGTTTACATTGACTCAAAGAAAGCAACTATGGGGGAGTGTTATTTTGGCATGCCAGATGCTAGTTAGGAAGAAGTACAAGACTCATATATAGGAACGCTTACATTCACACAGCGAGAGCAACTACGGAGTAGTGTCAGGTAGACATGTTAAAGTCTAGCTTGGGAGAAGTTCCAGAGTCCTATATAGGAAAGGTAACAGCCACTTTGAAAAAGCAAGTCTTGGCGGGTGGTTTGTAGGCCTGCAAAACCTTGTTTTGGTTGAAGTGTGAGAATCATATATGAGAACGCTTACATTCACTCAGAGAAAGCAACGATGGGGTTGTTTGTAGGCTTACTAAACTGCAGTTTGGAAGAAGCACGAGAATCACATATAGGAGCACATACATTTTGACGCACTGAAAGTAACTATGGGGTGGTGTTTTATAGGCATGCTAAACTCTAGTTTGGATGAAGTTTGAGAATCACATATAAGAAAGCTTAGAGTCACTTAGAGAAAGCAAATCTCTGGGTGTGGAATGTAGGCCTGCTAAACTCTATTTTGGTTTAAGAGTGAGAGTCATATATGGGAAGGCTTACATTCCCTCAGAGAAAGCAACGACGGCGTGGTGGTTTGTAGGCATACTAAACTCTAGTTTGGAAGAAGTAGGAGAATGATATATGGGAACGCTTACATTCGCGTAGAGAAAGCAATTATGGGGTGGCGTTTTTGTAGCCATGCTAATCTCTAGTTTGGAAGAAGTTAAGGAGTAATATATAGGAAAGGGTACAGTCATAGAAACCAACTCTCGGGGGATGTTTTGTACACCTGCAAAACTCCAGTTTGGAAGAAGGGGGAGAGTCATATTGGGGACCGCGTGCATTCACTCAGAGAAATCAACGATGGGATTGTGATTTGTAGGCATAGTCAACTCTAGTTTGGAAGAAGTACGAGAATCGTATATAGGAAAGCTTACCTTCACGCAGAGAAAGCAACTATGGAGTGATGTTTGTATGCCTACTAAAATATAGTTTGGAGGAAGTTCGAGAGCCATATCTGGGAAGCTTACAGTCACTTAGAGAAAGCAACTCTCGGGGGTGTTTCGTAGGCCTGCTAAACTCTATTTTCAATGAAGTGTTAGAATAATATATGGGAACTCAGTGAAAGCAACGTTGTGGTTGTGGTTCCTAGGCATAATAACCTGTAATTTGGAAGAAGCAAGAGAATCACATGTAGAACCGCTTACATTCCGGCACCGAATGCAACTATGGGGTGGTGTTTTGTAGGGTGCAAAACTCTAGTTTGGACGAAGTTTGAGAGTCATATATAGGAAAGTTTAAAGTCACGTAGAGAAAGCAACTCTCTGGGTGTGAAATGTAGAGTTATTTTGGTTGAAATAGTTATTTTGGTTGAAGTGTGAGAGTCATATATGGGAACGCTTACATTCACTCAGAGAAAACAACGTTTGGGTGGTGGTTTGTAGGGCATACTAAACTGTAGTTTGGAAGAAGTACGAGAGTCCTATATAGGAACACTTACATTCACACAGAGAAAGCACTTATGGCATCAGGTTTTGTAGGCATGCTAAACTGCAGTTTGGAAGAAGTTGGAGAACCTTATACAGGAAAGATTACCGTCACCTAGGGAAAGCAACTCTCGGGAGATTTTTTTTGTACACATGCTAAACTCTAATTTGGATGAAGTGTGAGAGTCAAACATGGGACCGCTTACATTCCTTCAGAGAAACAACACTGGGGTGGTTTTTGTAGGCATACTAAATAGTTTGGAAGAAGTACGAGAATGATATTTGGGAAGGCTTACATTCACACAGAGAAAGCAACTACGGGGTGGTGTTTTGTAAGCATGCTATAGTTTGGAAGAAGTTCTAAACCTGAACAGTCACTTAGAGAAAGCAACTCTTGGTGGGTGATTTTTAGGTCTGCTAAATTGTATTTTGAAAGAAGTACCAGAGTCATATATACTAATGCTTACATTCATGCAAAGAAAAAACCATGGGGTGATGTTTTGTGGGCATGTTAACCTGTAGTTTGGAAGAAGTTGGAGAGTCTTATTTAGGAAAGCTTACAGTCATCTAGAGAAAGTAACTCTCGGGAGAGCCTTTCTAGGCCTGCTAAACTCTACTTTGCATCAATTGTGAGAGTCAAACATGGGAATGCTTTCATTCATTCAGAGAACGCAACGTTTGGGTGGTGGTTTGTAGGCATTCTAAACTGTATTTTGGAGGAAGTACGAGAGTCATGTATATGAACGCTTACATTCAGGCAGAGAAAGCAACTCTGGGGTCGTATTTTGTTGGCATGCTAAACTGTGGTTTGGAAGAAGTTCGAGAGTCTTATATAGGAAAGATTACAGTGACACAGAGAAAACAACTCTTGGAAGTTTATTGGTAGGCCTGCTAAACTCTAACTTGGATGAAATGTGAGAACACTTGCATTCATTCACTCAGAGAAAGAAACATGGTGATGGTTTGAAGGCATAATAACTGTAGTTGGGAAGAAGTAGGAGGGTCATATATATGAACCGTTACATTCACGCAGAGAACGCAACTGTGGGGTGACGATGTATGCATGTTAATCTGTAGTTTGGAGGAAGTGCGAGAGTCATATCTGGGGAAAATTACAGTCACTTAGGGAAAGGAACCATCCTGGGTTGGTTTGTAGATCTGCTAAATTCTATTTTGGAAACAGAGTGTGAGTCATATATGGGAACGCTTATGTTCACTCATAGAAAGCAACCACTGCGTGGTGTTTTGTTGGCATGGTGTAGTTTGAAAGAAGTTGGAGATTCTTATATAGGAAAGTTTACACTCACCTAGAGAAAGCAACTCACGGGGTGTTGTTTGTAGGCCTGCTAAACTCTAATTTAGATGAAGTGAGAGAGGCATATATATGAACGCTTATATTGATGCAGAGAAAGCAACTATGGGGTGGTGTTTTGTAGGCATGCTAAAATATAGTTTGGAAGAAGTTCGAAAACAGACAGTCACTTAGAGAAAGCCACTCTCGGCGGTTGATTTTTCGGTGTGCTAAATTGTATTTTGAAAGAAGTACCAGAGTCATATATACAAACGCTTACATTCATGCAGAGAAAGCAACTCTGGGGTGGTGTTTTCTAGGCATGCTAAACTGTAGTTTGGACGAAGTTTGAGAATCACATATAAGAAAGCTTAGAGTCGCTTAAAGCAAATATCTGGGTGTGGAATGTAGGCGTGCTAAACTCTATTTTGGTTTCGGAGTGAGAGTCATATATGGGAAGGCTTACATTCGCTCAGAGAAAGCAACGATGGTGTGGTGGTTTGTAGGCATACTGAACTCTAGTTTGGAAGATGTAGGAGAATGATATATGGGAACGCTTACATTCATGCAGAGAAAGCAATTATGGGGTGGTTTCTTTGTACCCATGCTAACCTCTAGTTTAGAAGAAGTTACATAGGAAAGCGTACACTCATTTATAGAAACCAACTTTCGGTGGATGGACGGTAGGCCTGCAAAACTCTACTTTGGAAGAAGGGGGAGAGTCATATTGGGGCCACGTACATTGACTCAGAGAAATCAACGATGGGGTTGTGGTTTGTAGGCATACTAAACTCTAGTTTGGAAGAAGGACGAGAATCATATATAGGAACGCTTACATTCATGCAGAGAAAGCAACTATGGAGTGATGTTTGTATGCCTACTAAACGATAGTTTGGAGGATGTTCGAGAGTCATATCTGGAAAGCTTACAGTCATTTACAGAAAGCAACTCTCTGGGGGTGGTTCGTAGGCCTGCTAAACTCTATTTTCAATGAAGTGTTCGAATCATATACAGGAACGCTTACATTCACTCAGAGAAAGCAACGTTGGGGTGGCCGTTTTTGAGCATACTAAACTCTACTTTGGAAGAGGTACGAGAGACAAATACTAACGCTTACATTAACACAGAGAAAGCAAATACGGGGTGCTGTAGTGCAGGCATGCTAAACTATAGATTAGAAGAAGTTCGAAAGCTGACAGTCACTTAGAGAAAGCAACTCTTGGCGGGTGATTTTTAGGTCTGCTAAATTGTATTTTGAAAGACGTACCAGAGTCATATACAAACGCTTACATTCACGCAGAGAAAGAAACTATGGGGTGATGTGTTGTGGGGATGCTAAACTGCAGTTTGGAAGGTGTTCGAGAGTGTTATATAGGATAGCTTACAGTCACCTAGAGAAAGCAACACTCGGGACAGCTTTACAAGCCTCTAAACACTAATTAGCAGCAATTGTGAGAGTCAAACCTGGGAACGCTTACATTCACTCAGAGAACGCAACGTTTGGGTGGCTGGTTTTTAAGCATTCTAAACTGTATTTTGGAGGAAGTAGGAGAGTCATATATACGAATGCTTACATTCACGCAGAGAAAGCAACTCTGTGGTCGTATTTTGTTGGCATGCCAAACTGTGGTTTGGAAGAAGTTCGAGAGCCTTATATAGGAAAGATTACAGTGACACAGAGAAAACAACTCTCTGTAGTTTCTTGGTAGGTCTGCTAAACTGTGATTTGGATGAAGTGTGAGAACGCTTGCATTCACTCAGAGAAAGAACTTTGTCGTGGTGGTTTGTAGGAATAACAACTGTAGTTCGAAGAAGTAGGAGAGTCATATATGAACGGTTACATTCACGCAGAGAAAGCAACTGTGGGGTGGCGTATGTAATCATCATAATCTGTAGTTTGGAGGAAGTTCGAGAGTCATATCTGGGGAAAATTAGAGTCACATAGAGAAAGGAACAATCGGGGGCTGGTGTGTAGGTCTGCTAAATTCTATTTTGGAAGAAGAGTGAGAGTCATATATGGGAACGCTTATGTTGACTCAGAGAAATCAACGATGGGACGCTGTATTGTTGGCATGCTAAACTGTAGTTTGGAAGAAGTTCGAGAGTCTTATATAGGAAAGTTTACAGTCACCTAGAGAAAGCAACTCACAGGAGGTGGTTTGTAAGCCGCTAAACTCTAATTTGGATGAAGTGAAAGAGGCATACATGGATACGCTTCATTCACTCAGAGAAAGGGAAATTGGGGTGCCGGTTGGTAGGTATACTAACTCCAGTTTGGAAGAAGTACTAGAGTCATATATATGAACACTTATATGGACGCAGAGAAAGCAACTATGGGGTGGTGTTTTGTAGGCCTGCTAAAATATAGTTTGGAAGAAGTTCGAAAGCAGACAGTCAGAGAAAGCAACTCTCGGCGGTTCATTTTTCGGTCTGCTGAATTGTATTTTGAAAGAAATACCAGAGTCATATATTCAAACGCTTACATTCATGCAGAGAAAGCAACTCTGGGGTGGTGTTTTCTAGGCATGCTAAACTCTAGTTTGGACGAAGTTTGGAATCACATATAAGAAAGCTTAGAGTCGCTTAAAGCAAATCTCTGGGTTTGGAATGTAGGCGTGCTAAACTCTATTTTGGTTTCGGAGTGAGAGTCATATATGGGAAGGCTTACATTCCCTCAGAGAAAGCAACGATGGTGTGGTGGTTTGTAGGCATACTGAACTCTAGTTTGGAAGAAGTAGGAGAATGATATATGGGAACGCTTACATTCATGCAGAGAAAGCAATTATGGGGTGGCTTTTTTGTAGCCATGCTAATCTCTATTTTGCAAGAAGTTAAAGAGAAATATATAGGAAAGCGTACCGTCATTTAGAGAAACCAACTTTCGGGGGATGGTTTGTAGGCCTGCAAAACTCTACTTTGGAAGAAGGGGGAGAATCATATAGGGGGCTGGGTACATTCACTCGGAGAAATCAACGATGGGGTTGTGGTTTGTAGGCATACTAAACTCTAGTTTGGAAGAAGGACGAGAATCATATATAGGAACGCTTACATTCATGCAGAGAAAGCAACTATGGAGTGATGTTTGTATGCCTACTAAACGATAGATTGGAGGATGTTCGAGAGTCATATCTGGAAAGCTTACAGTCATTTACAGAAAGCAACTCTCTGGGGGTGGTTCGTAGGCCTGCTAAACTCTATTTTCAATGAAGTGTTCGAATCATATACAGGAACGCTTACATTCACTCAGAGAAAGCAACGTTGGGGTGGCCGTTTTTGAGCATACTAAACTCTACTTTGGAAGAGGTACGAGAGACAAATACTAACGCTTACATTAACACAGAGAAAGCAAATACGGGGTGCTGTAGTGCAGGCATGCTAAACTATAGATTAGAAGAAGTTCGAAAGCTGACAGTCACTTAGAGAAAGCAACTCTTGGCGGGTGATTTTTAGGTCTGCTAAATTGTATTTTGAAAGACGTACCAGAGTCATATACAAACGCTTACATTCACGCAGAGAAAGAAACTATGGGGTGATGTGTTGTGGGGATGCTAAACTGCAGTTTGGAAGGTGTTCGAGAGTGTTATATAGGATAGCTTACAGTCACCTAGAGAAAGCAACACTCGGGACAGCTTTACAAGCCTCTAAACACTAATTAGCAGCAATTGTGAGAGTCAAACATGGGAACGCTTACATTCACTCAGAGAACGCAACGTTTGGGTGGCTGGTTTTTAAGCATTCTAAACTGTATTTTGGAGGAAGTAGGAGAGTCATATATACGAATGCTTACATTCACGCAGAGAAAGCAACTCTGTGGTCGTATTTTGTTGGCATGCCAAACTGTGGTTTGGAAGAAGTTCGAGAGCCTTATATAGGAAAGATTACAGTGACACAGAGAAAACAACTCTCTGTAGTTTCTTGGTAGGTCTGCTAAACTGTGATTTGGATGAAGTGTGAGAACGCTTGCATTCACTCAGAAAGAACTTTGTCGTGGTGGTTTGTAGGAATAACAACTGTAGTTCGAAGAAGTAGGAGAGTCATATATGAACGGTTACATTCACGCAGAGAAAGCAACTGTGGGGTGGCGTATGTAATCATCATAATCTGTAGTTTGGAGGAAGTTCGAGAGTCATATCTGGGGAAAATTAGAGTCACATAGAGAAAGGAACAATCGGGGGCTGGTGTGTAGGTCTGCTAAATTCTATTTTGGAAGAAGAGTGAGAGTCATATATGGGAACGCTTATGTTGACTCAGAGAAATCAACGATGGGACGCTGTATTGTTGGCATGCTAAACTGTAGTTTGGAAGAAGTTCGAGAGTCTTATATAGGAAAGTTTACAGTCACCTAGAGAAAGCAACTCACAGGAGGTGGTTTGTAAGCCGCTAAACTCTAATTTGGATGAAGTGAAAGAGGCATACATGGATACGCTTCATTCACTCAGAGAAAGGGAAATTGGGGTGCCGGTTGGTAGGTATACTAACTCCAGTTTGGAAGAAGTACTAGAGTCATATATATGAACACTTATATGGACGCAGAGAAAGCAACTATGGGGTGGTGTTTTGTAGGCCTGCTAAAATATAGTTTGGAAGAAGTTCGAAAGCAGACAGTCAGAGAAAGCAACTCTCGGCGGTTCATTTTTCGGTCTGCTGAATTGTATTTTGAAAGAAATACCAGAGTCATATATTCAAACGCTTACATTCATGCAGAGAAAGCAACTCTGGGGTGGTGTTTTCTAGGCATGCTAAACTCTAGTTTGGACGAAGTTTGGAATCACATATAAGAAAGCTTAGAGTCGCTTAAAGCAAATCTCTGGGTGTGGAATGTAGGCGTGCTAAACTCTATTTTGGTTTCGGAGTGAGAGTCATATATGGGAAGGCTTACATTCCCTCAGAGAAAGCAACGATGGTGTGGTGGTTTGTAGGCATACTGAACTCTAGTTTGCAAGAAGTAGGAGAATGATATATGGGAACGCTTACATTCATGCAGAGAAAGCAATTATGGGGTGGCTTTTTTGTAGCCATGCTAATCTCTATTTTGCAAGAAGTTAAAGAGAAATATATAGGAAAGCGTACCGTCATTTAGAGAAACCAACTTTCGGGGGATGGTTTGTAGGCCTGCAAAACTCTACTTTGGAAGAAGGGGGAGAATCATATGGGGGACTGGGTACATTCACTCGGAGAAATCAACGATGGGGTTGTGGTTTGTAGGCATACTAAACTCTAGTTTGGAAGAAGGACGAGAATCATATATAGGAACGCTTACATTCATGCAGAGAAAGCAACTATGGAGTGATGTTTGTATGCCTACTAAACGATAGATTGGAGGATGCTCGAGAGTCATATCTGGAAAGCTTACAGTCATTTACAGAAAGCAACTCTCTGGGGGTGGTTCGTAGGCCTGCTAAACTCTATTTTCAATGAAGTGTTCGAATCATATACAGGAACGCTTACATTCACTCAGAGAAAGCAACGTTGGGGTGGTCGTTTTTGAGCATACTAAACTCTACTTTGGAAGAGGTACGAGAGACATAAATACGAACGCTTACATTAACACAGAGAAAGCAAATACGGGGTGCTGTAGTGCAGGCATGCTAAACTATAGATTAGAAGAAGTTCGAAAGCTGACAGTCACTTAGAGAAAGCAACTCTTGGCGGGTGATTTTTAGGTCTGCTAAATTGTATTTTGAAAGACGTACCAGAGTCATATACAAACGCTTACATTCACGCAGAGAAAGAAACTATGGGGTGATGTGTTGTGGGGATGCTAAACTGCAGTTTGAAAGGAGTTCGAGAGTGTTATATAGGATAGCTTACAGTCACCTAGAGAAAGCAACACTCGGGACAGCTTTACAAGCATCTAAACACTAATTAGCAGCAATTGTGAGAGTCAAACCTGGGAACGCTTACATTCACTCAGAGAACGCAACGTTTGGGGGGTGGTTTGTAGGCATAATAACTGTAGTTCGGAAGAAGTAGGAGAGTCATATATATGAACGGTTACATTCACGCAGAGAAAGAAACTGTTGGGTGGTGTATGTACGCATGTTAATCTATACTTTGGAGGAAGTTCGAGCGTCATATCTGGGGAAAATTGCAGTCACTTAGAGAAAGCAACAATCAGGGGCCGTTTTGTAGATCTGCTAAATTCTATTTTGGAAGAAGAGTGAAATTCATATGTGGGAACGCTTATGTTCACTCAGAGAAATCAACGATGGGGCAGTGTTTCGTTGGGATGCTAAAGTGTAGTTTGGAAGAAGTTCGCGAGTCTTATATAAGAAAGCTTACAGTCACCTAGAGAAAGTAACTCTCGGCAGATTGTTTCTAAGCGTGCTAAACTCTAATTTGCATCAATTGTGAGAGTCAAACATGGGAACGCTTACATTCACTCAGAGAACGCAACGTTTGGGTGGTTGTTTGTAAGCATTCTAAACTGTATTTTGGAGGAAGTAGGAGAGTCATATATACGAATGCTTACATTCACGCAGAGAAAGCAACTCTGTGATCGTATTTTGTTGGCATGCCAAACTGTGGTTTGGAAGAAGTTCGAGAGCCTTATATAGGAAAGATTACAGTGACACAGAGAAAACAACTCTCTGTAGTTTCTTGGTAGGTCTGCTAAACTGTGATTTGGATGAAGTGTGAGAACGCTTGCATTCACTCAGAGAAAGAACTTTGTCGTGGTGGTTTGTAGGAATAACAACTGTAGTTCGAAGAAGTAGGAGAGTCATATATGAACGGTTACATTCACGCAGAGAAAGCAACTGTGGGGTGGCGTATGTAATCATCATAATCTGTAGTTTGGAGGAAGTTCGAGAGTCATATCTGGGGAAAATTAGAGTCATTTAGAGAAAGGAACAATCGGGGGCTGGTGTGTAGGTCTGCTAAATTCTATTTTGGAAAAAGAGTGAGAGTCATATATGGGAACGCTTATGTTGACTCAGAGAAATCAACGATGGGGCGCTGTATTGTTGGCATGCTAAACTGTAGTTTGGAAGAAGTTCGAGAGTCTTATATAGGAAAGTTTACAGTCACCTAGAGAAAGCAACTCACAGGAGGTGGTTTGTAAGCCGCTAAACTCTAATTTGGATGAAGTGAAAGAGGCATACATGGATACGCTTCATTCACTCAGAGAAAGGGAAATTGGGGTGCCGGTTGGTAGGTATACTAACTCCAGTTTGGAAGAAGTACTAGAGTCATATATATGAACGCTTATATGGACGCAGAGAAAGCAACTATGGGGTGGTGTTTTGTAGGCCTGCTAAAATATAGTTTGGAAGAAGTTCGAAAGCAGACAGTCACTTAGAGAAAGCAACTCTTGGCGGTGGATTTTTAGGTCTGCTAAATTGTATTTTGAAAGAAGTACCAGAGTCATATATTCAAACGCTTACATTCATGCAGAGAAAGGAACAGTGGGGTGGTGTTTTCTAGGCGTGCTAAACTCTAGTTTGGACGAAGTTTGAGAATCACATATAAGAAAGCTTAGAGTCACTTAGAGAAAGCAAATCTCTGGGTGTGGAATGTAGGCGTGCTAAACTCTATTTTGGTTTAGATTGAGAGTCATATATGGAAAGGGATACATTCACTCAGAGAAAGCAACGATGGTGTGGTGGTTTGTAGGCATACTAAACTCTAGTTTGGAAGAAGTAGGAAAATGATATATGGGAACGCTTACATTCATGCAGAGAAAGCAATTATGGGGTGGCTTTTTTGTACCCATGCTAATCTCTAGTTTGGAAGAAGTTATATAGGAAAGCGTACACTCATTTATAGAAACCAACTTTCAGGGGATGAAGGGTAGGCCTGCAAAACTCTACTTTGGAAGAAGTGGGAGAGTCATATTGGGGACCACGTACATTGACTCAGAGAAATGGAGGATGGGGTTGTGTTTTGTAGGCATTCTAAACTCTAGTTTGGAGAAAGTACGAGAATCATATATAGGAACGCTTACATTCATGCAGAGAAAGCAACTATGGAGTGAGGTTTGTATGCCTACTAAACTATAGTTTGGAGGAAGTTTAGAATCTTATATAGCAAAGCTTACAGTCACCTAGAGAGAGCAACTCTTGGGAGATGATTTCAAAGCCTGATAATTTGCACCAACTCTTAAAGTCAAGTATGGGAAGGTTTACATCCACTCAGAACGCAAGGTTTGGGTTGCAGTTTGTGGCCTTAATTGTAGTTCGGAAGAAGTAGGAAAGTCATATATTATGAACGGTTACATTCACGCAGACAAACCATCTATGGAGTGATGTGTGTATGCCTACTAAACTATAGTATGGAGGATGTTCGAGAGTCATATCTGGAAAGCTTACAGTCATTTAGAGAAAGGAACTCTCAGGGGGTGGTTCGTAGGCCTGCTAAACTCTATTTTCAAAGAAGTGTTAAAATCATATACAGGAACGCTTACATTCACTCAGAGAAAGCAAAGTTGGGGTGGCCGTTTGTGAGCATACTAAACTCTACTTTGGAAGAGGTACAAGAGACATAAATACGAACGCTTACATTAACACAGAGAAAGCAAATACGGGGTGCTGTAGTGCAGGCATGCTAAACTATAGAATGGAAGAAGTTCGAAAGCTGACAGTCACTTAGAGAAAGCAACTCTTGGCGGGTGATTTTTTAAGTCTGCTAAATTGTATTTTGAAAGACGTGTCAGAGTCTTATATACAAACGCTTACATTCATGCGTAGAAAGAAACTATGGGGTGATGTGTTGTGGGGATGTTAAACTGCAGTTTGGAAGAAGTTCGAGAGTGTTATGTAGGATAGCTTACAGTCACCTAGAGAAAGCAACACTCAGGAGAGCTTTGCAAGCCTGCTAAACTCTAACAAGCAGCGATTGTGAGAGTCAAACATGGGAACGCTTACATTCACTCAGAGAACACAACGTTTGGGTGGTGGTTTGTAGGCATAATAACTGTAGTTCGGAAGAAGTAGGAGAGTCATATATGAACGGTTACATTCACGCAGAGAAAGCAACTGTTGGGTGGCGTATGTATGCATGCTAATCTGTAGTTTGGAGGAATTTCGAGAGTCATATCTGGGGAAAATTACAGTCACTTAGAGAAAGCAACCATCGGGGGGCCATTTTGTAGATCTGCTAAATTCTATTTTGAAAGAAGAATGAGAGTCATATATGGGAACGCTTATGATCACGAAGAGAAATCAACTATGGGGCGGTGTTTTGTTGGCATGCTAAACTGTAGTTTGGAAGAAGTTCGCGAGTCTTACATAGGAAAGTTTACAGTCACCCAGAGAAAGCAACTCTCGGGAGATTGTTTCTAAGCATGCTAAATTCTAGATTGCATCAATTGTGAGAGTCAAACATGGGAACGCTTACATTGACTCAGAGAACGCAACGTTTGGGTGGTGGTTTGTAAGCATTCTAAACTGTATTTTGGAGGAAGTAGGAGAGTCATATATACGAATGCTTACATTCACGCAGAGAAAGCAACTCTGTGATCGTATTTTGTTGGCATGCTAAACTGTGGTTTGGAAGAAGTTCGAGAGCCTTACATAGGAAAGATTACAGTGACACAGAGAAAAACAAATCTCTGTAGTTTGTTGGTAGGTCTGCTAAACTGTAATTTGGATGAAGTGTGAGAACGCTTGCATTCACTCACAGAAAGAACGTTGTCGTGATGGTTTGTAGGAATAAATGCTGTAGTTCAAAAGAAGTAGGAGAGTCATATATGAACGGTTACATTCACGCAGAGAAAGCAACTGTGGGGTGGCCTATGTAATCATCATAATCTAGTTTGGAGAAAGTTCGAGAGTCATATGTGGGAAAAATTAAAGTCACCTAGAGAATTGGAACCATCGGGTGTTGTGTAGGTCTGCTAAATTCTATTTTGGAAGAAGAGTGAGAGTCATATATGGGAACGCTTATGTTCACTCAGAGAAATCAACGATGGGGCGCTGTATTGTTGGCATGCTAAACTGTAGTTTGGAAGAAGTTCGAGAGTCTTATATAGGAAAGTTTACAGTCACCTAGAGAAAGCAACTCACAGGAGGTGGTTTGTAAGCCGCTAAACTCTAATTTGGATGAAGTGAAAGAGGCATACATGGATACGCTTCATTCACTCAGAGAAAGGTAAATTGGGGTGCCGGTTTGTAGGTATACTAACTCCAGTTTGGAAGAAGTAAGAGAGTCATATATATGAACGATTATGTGGACGCAGAGAAAGCAACTATGGGGTGGTGTTTTGTAGGCATGATAAAATATAATTTGGAAGAAGTTCGAAAGCTGACAGTGACTTAGAGAAAGCAACTCTTGGCGGTTGATTTTGAGGTCTGCTAAATTGTATTTTGATAGAAGTACAAGAGTCATATATAAAATCGCTTATATTTATGCTGAGAAAGAAACTATGTGGTGATGTTTTGTTGGCGTGCTGAAATGTAGTTTCGAAGAAGTTCGACAGTCTTTTATAGGAAAGCTTACAGTCCCCCAGAGGAAGCAACTTTCGAGAGATAGTTTGTAAGCCTGCTAAACTCTACTTTGCATCATTTGGAACAGTCATACTTGGGAACGCTAACATTCTCTCAGAGAACGCAACGTTTGGTTGGTTGTTTGTAAGCATACTAAACTGTATTTTGGAAGAAGTAGCAGAGTCATATATATGAGTGCTTACATTCACGCAGAGAGGGCAACTATGGGGTGGTGTTTTGTAGGCATGCAAATCTCTAGTTGCGAAGAAGTTAAGAGTAATAGGAAAGCTTACAGTCTCACAGAGAAAGCAACCCTTGGGGGCCGGTTTGTAGTTCTGCTAAATTCTATTTTGGATGAAGTGTGAATCATAAATGGGAACGCTAACATTCACTCAGAGAAAGCAAGGTTGCGGTGGTGATTTTTAGTCACACTAAACTGGAGTTTGGAGGAAGTACGAGAATAAAAGAATGCTTACATTCACTCAGAAAAAGCAACGTTGGGGAGGTGGTTGGTAGGTGTACTATACTTTGGAAGAAGTACGAGCGTGATGCATAGGAACGCTTACATTCACGCAAACTATGGGGTGGCCTTTTGTTGGCATGCTAAACTATGTCCCAAAGACATATATAGGAAAGCTTATAGTGAGAGAAAGCAACTCTCGGGCGGTGTTTTGTAGGTCCGGCAAATTGCATTTTGAAAGCAGTCCGAGATTCATATAAGGGAAGGCCTATATCCACTCAGAGAAAGCAATGTTAGGCTGGTGGTTTGTAGGCATACTAAACTGTATTTTGGAACTCGTATGTATGACTCTCACACTTGATCCAAATTAGAGTTCACCAGGCCTATAAACCACATCCTGAGAGTTGCTTTCTCTAGGTGAATGTAAGCTTTCCTATGTAAAACTCTCGAACTTCTTCCAAACTAAAGTTTAGCATGCCAACAATACACCACCGCATCGTTGCTTTCTCTGAGTGAACATAAGCATTTCCTTATATGAATCACTTTTTCCAAAATAGAATTTAGCAGACCTACAAACCAGTCCCCGATGGTTGATTTAGCTATGTGACTGTAATTTTCCCCAGATATGACTCTCAAACTTCCTCCAAAGTATAGATTAACATGCGTACATACACCACCCAACAGTTTCTTTCTCTGCGTGAATGTAACTGTTCATATATATGACTCTCCTACTTCTTCCGACCTACAGTTATTATGCCTACAAACCACCACCCAAACGTTGTGTTCTCTCCGTGAATGTAAGCTTTCCCATATTTGACTCTCACAATTGCTGCTAATTAGTGTTTAGAGGCTTGCAAAGCTGTCCCGAGTGTTGTTTTCTCTAGGTGACTGTAGCTATCCTATATAACACTCTGGAAGTCCTTTCAAACTGCAGTTTAGCATGCCAACAACACATCACCCCATAGTTTCTTTCTCTGCATAAATGTAAGCGTTTGTGTATATAACTCTTGTACGTCTTTCAAAATACAATTTAGCAGACCTAAAAATCACCCGCCAAGAGTTGCTTTCTCTAAGTGACTGTCAGCTTTCGAACTTCTTCCAATCTATAGTTTAGCATGCCTGCACTACAGCACCCCGTATTTGCTTTCTCTGTGTTAATGTAAGCGTTCCTATGTATGTCTCTCGTACCTCTTCCAAAGTAGAGTTTAGTATGCTCAAAAACGGCCACCCCAACGTTGCTTTCTCTGAGTGAATGTAAGCGTTCCTGTATATGATTCGAACACTTCATTGAAAATAGAGTTTAGCAGGCCTACGAACCACCCCCAGAGAGTTGCTTTCTGTAAATGACTGTAAGCTTTCCAGATATGACTCTCGAGCATCCTCCAATCTATCGTTTAGTAGGCATACAAACATCACTCCATAGTTGCTTTCTCTGCGTGAAGGTAAGCGTTCCTATATACGATTCTCGTACTTCTTCCAAACTAGAGTTGACTATGCCTACAAATCACAATCCCATCGTTGATTTCTCTGAGTGAATGCACGCGGTCCCCAATATGACTCTCTCCCACTTCCAAACTGGAGTTTTGCAGGTGTACAAAACATCCCCCGAGAGTTGGTTTCTATGACTGTACCCTTTCCTATATATTACTCCTTAACTTCTTCCAAACTAGAGATTAGCATGGCTACAAAAACGCCACCCCATAATTGCTTTCTCTACGCGAATGTAAGCGTTCCCATATATCATTCTCCTACTTCTTCCAAACTAGAGTTTAGTATGCCTACAAACCACCACGCCGTCGTTGCTTTCTCTGAGGGAATGTAAGCCTTCCCATATATGACTCTCACTCTTAAACCAAAATAGAGTTTAGCAGGCCTACATTCCACACCCAGAGATTTGCTTCCTCTAAGTGACTCTAAGCTTTCTTATATGTGATTCTCAAACTTCGTCCAAACTAGAGTTTAGCATGCCTATAAAACACCACCCCATAGTTACTTTCAGTGCGTCAAAATGTATGTGCTCCTATATGTGATTCTCGTGCTTCTTCCAAACTGCAGTTTAGTAAGCCTACAAACAACCCCATCGTTGCTTTCTCTGAGTGAATGTAAGCGTTCTCATATATGACTCTCACACTTCAACCAAAACAGGGTTTTGCAGGCCTACAAACCACCCGCCAAGACTTGCTTTTTCAAAGTGGCTGTTACCTTTCCTATATAGGACTCTGGAACTTCTCCCAAGCTAGACTTTAACATGTCTACCTGACACTACTCCGTAGTTGCTCTCGCTGTGTGAATGTAAGCGTTCCTATATATGAGTCTTGTACCTCTTCTTAACTAACATCTGGCATGCCAAAATAACACTTCCCCATAGTTGCTTTCTTTGAGTCAATGTAAACATTCCTATATATGTCTCTCGCACTTCTTCCAAACTAGAGTTGAATAAGTCTACAAACAAATCCCCGACAGCTGTTTTCTCTGAACGAATTTAAGCGTTCCTATATATGACTATGGCACTTCCTCCAAACTAGAGTTTAGAAAGCCTACACTCCACCCCTGTTCTTTGCTTTCTCTAAGTTACTGTATGCTTTCCTATACATGGCTCTCGAAATTTTCCAAACTAGAGTTAGCATGCCTACTATACACCTACACATAATTGCTTTGTCTGAGTGAATATAAGCCTTCCTATATATGACTGTCGCACTTTTTCCAAATTAGAGTGTAGCCAGCCTGGAAAGCACCCCTTATAGTTGCTTTCATTGAGTGAATGTTAACATTCCTATGTATGACTCTCGCAACTTTTCCAATCTAAGATTTTAGCAATGCTACAAATCCCCCGCCGAGAGTTCCTATACATAACTGTCCTCTTTTTCCAAGCTAGAGTTTAGGAAGCCTAGAATCCGTCCCCCCGTAGACGCTTTATGTGAACGTAAGCGTTCCTATATATGACTCTCGCCTTCCTCCAAACTAGAGCTTAGCAAGCCTACAAACCAACTCCCTATAATTGCTTTCTCTGAATGAATGATATCGTTCCTATATAAGACTCTCGAACTTCTTCCAAACCAGAGTTTAACAAGCCAAAAAAGCACCCCCCATAGATGCTTCCTCTAACTCAAAGCTAATATTCCTATATATGATTCAGCTTCTTCATCCAAACTAGAGTAAGGCAAGCCTACAAATCACACATCAATAGTTGCTTTCTATAAGTAAATGTAAGCATCCCTATATATGACTATAGCAATTCTTCCAAACTGGAGTTTAGCAAGCCTACAGACCCCAGGACTCCACTCCATAGTACCCTGGGCATTGGCGCCTGCCTGTCATGCAGGACATAGGGGCGGACGCTCATCTCAGACACGGCATTGGTGGATTGTAGGCTTTTTTAAGTTTTTGAATTGAAGAACTCTGAGAATTGGAATTCGGTTTAGGGTAAGGTTAGGTGTTAGGGACTAGGATTAGATTTAGGGGTTAGGGTTTTAGGTTAGAATTAGGGTTAGGATTACTGTTAGGGTTAGAGATTAGGATTATGTTTAGTGGTTGGGTTTAGGTTTAGGGTGAGAGGCAAGAGTAAGGGTCAGGGATTAGGGTTACTGTTAGGAGTTAGATTCAGGGCTTACGAAGGGTTTGGTTTAGTGATAGGGTTAGGGCTTACGTTTAACGGTGTGTGTTAGGGCACGGGCCCCGTCTAATGTACGGGGCACTGTGGGTGTGGAGCAAGGCTGCGTCCCCACTTCATCTTACCCTGGGTGTTGGGCTTCAACTGTCACGCAGGACAAAGGCAGAGGCTCATGAAACGCATGGTTAGGATTAAGGTTTAAGGTTAGGGTCAAGGTTGAGGTTTAGGGTGAGGGTTAACAGTTAGAGTTAGGGTAAGGGGGTTAGGGATAGGGTTAGGGTTAAGGGTTAGGTTTATGGTTCAGGTTTAAGGTTAGCTTTAGAGGGTAGGGTTAGTGTAACTGTAGGTCAGTGTTGCGGTTAGATCTCTAGGCATTAGGGTAAAGGTCAGGGTTAGGGTTAAGAGTTAGGGTTAAGTTTAATGGTTAAGGATTGGGATTAGGGTTGAGGGTTAGGGTTAAGATTATGGGTAATGACTCAGGATCAAAGGTTAGGGTTATTTTTAGGCATAGGGTTAGCGTAAGGGGTTAGGGTTAGTGTTAGTGTTGTTGGTAGGGTTAAGGTTAGGGTTGGCGTTTCAGAATTAGGGATTAGGTGTTATGGTTATGGCTAGGAGTTAGCGTTAGATTTACGGTATAGGTCTTGTTCTCAGGGTGTCATGCATTAACGTTAAGATAAGGGGTTAAAGTTAGGGTTACGGTGAGCTTTACCTGTTAAGGTGAGCAGTAGGATCAGGGTTAGGTGTTATGTTCTGGGTTAGGATTATGGGTGAGGGGTAGGGTTTATCCTTAGGGCACGGGCCCTGTATGCACTAGGAGGCGAAGTTAGGGGTCTGTGATGGTCGCTGGGAACCCACTCTATCGCACGCAGTGTATGGGCCTCTGGGTTTCATGCAGGACACTGTGGCAGAGCCGGCTTTCATGCATGGCTTAGTAGGATTGTAGGCTTTCAAAACTCTGAGAAAGCAAGAAGTCTGAGAATTAGATTTCGGGTTAGGATTACGGCACGGTTTAGGGATGAAGATTAGTGGTTAGGGTGAGGGCTTAGGGTTAGGGGTTAGGGTTAGGGTTAGGGTTGCTGGTAGGGTGAAGGTTAGGTTTGACGTTTTAGAATTAGGGATGAGGTGTTACGGTTATGACTATGGTTTAGGATTAGAATTACGGGATAGGGCTTCTTCTCAAGGTGTTATGCATTCACGTTAAGTTAAGGGGCTAAGTTAGGGTTACGGGGAGGTTTATGTTTTAAGGTGAGCAATAGGATCAGGGTTAGGTGTTATGTTCAGGGTGAGGGTTATCTGTTAGGGGTACTGTTTATACTTAGCGTACGGGCCCTGTCTGCACTGGGCGGGGGGCGGGGGTTAGGGGGATGGGATTGTCCCCGGGAACACACTCTATCGTACGCTGGGTATGGGCTCCTGGGTTTCATGCAGGACACAGTGGCAGAGCCCCCTTTTACTCATGGCATGGGAGGATTGTAGGCTTTCTAAACTCTGAGAAAGCAAGAACTCTGAGAATTAGATTTAGGGGTAGGATTCTGGTAATGTTTAGGGATGAAGATTAGTGTCAGGGTGGGGTCTTGGGTTAGGGGTTGGGGTTAAAGGTTAGTGTTAGGTTTAACAGTTACAGTTAGGTTTACGGTTAAGTCTCAGGGTTCGGGTTAAGGTTTGGGTTTAGCGTTTGGCACAGGGGTAGGCTTCAGTGTTAGCTTCATGGTTAAAGATTAGGAGTAGGGTTAGTGTGAGGGTTAAGGGTAAGGGTCAAGATTAAGGGTTCAGGTTGGGGTTAGGCTTAGGTTTAGGGTTAGGGGTCAAGGGTCAGGTTTAGGGTTAAGTGTTGGGCTTAGGGTTGGGGTTTAGTGTTAAGTTTATCGTTAAGGATTAGGGTTAGGGTCAGGGTTAAATGCTTGGGTGCGGGTAATGGTTAGGGTCAGGGTTAAGGTTTATGGATAGGGTTAGTGTTAAGGGTTTACAGGTAGGTTTAGGGTTCAGGGTTAGAGTTAGCATTAGGTCTTAAGGTTAGGATTAGGTGGTAGGTTAGATTTTAGGGTTAGATCTAGGCGTTAGAGTAAGGGTTAAGAGATAGGGTTAGGTTTAATGCTTAGGATTAGGGTTAGGGTTTGGGGTTAAAGTAAGTGTTAGGGGTTAGGTTGAAGGATCAAAGGTTAGTGTTATTTTTAGCTGTAGTGTTAGGGTTAGGGATAAGGGATAAGGTTGGCGTGAGGGTTTTCCTTACTGATAGGGTTAAGGGTCAGGCTTAGATTAAAAGTTAAGGTTAGGGTCAGCGTTAAGGGTTAGGGTGAGGGTTAACGGTTACGGTAAAGGTTAAGCGTTAGTGTTAGGGATTAGCGATTAGGGTTTTTGGTAAGTGTTAGGGTTAGGAGTTAGTGTTTTATGAAGGGGTATGGTTAGAATTAGGATTGGGGTTAGTGTTAGGGTTAGGTTTAGGAGTTAGGTTTAGGGTAAAAGGATAAGATTAGCGTTAAGGGTTGGGCTCAGGTTTAGGGTTAAAGTTTAGTGTTAGGGTTAATGTTTAGTGTTCTGGTCCAGTTTAAGTGTTAGGGTGAGGGTTAACGGTTAGGATTAGGCTTAGAGGTTGGGGATATAGTGAGGGTTCAGTGTTAGGGTTAGGTTTAGGGTTCAGGGTTAAGGTTAGCTGTAGGGGTTATGGTTAGGGTTAGGTGTTAGGTTAGTGTCAGGGTTAGGTCTAGTCGTGAGGGTAAGGTTTAGGGTTAGCTTTAAGAGCTAGGGTTAGGTTTAATGGATAGGATTAGGATTAGGGTTAAGGGTTAGGGTAAGGCTTAGGGGTTAGGGTGAAGGGTTAAGGGTTTTTGTTAGGCATAGCGTTGGGGTTAGAAGTAAGGGTTACTGTCAGTGTTAGGGTTGTAGGCAGGGTTACGGTTAGAGTTAGCGGTTTAGAATTAGGGTTAGGGATTAGGTGTTACAGTGATGACTAGGAGATAGGGTTAGAATTATGGGATAGGGGTTGTTCTCAGGGAATGGGTTATGCACTAACGTTAGGATATGAGGTTAAAGTTAGGCTCACGGTGAGGTTTACGTGTTAAGGGGAGAAATAGGAACAGGGTTAGGTGTTATGTTCACGGTGAGGGATATCTGTTACAGGTATTGTTTATGCTTAGCGCACGGGCCCTGTCTGCCTTAGGCGGGGGTGGGGGGGAGGTTAGGGGACTGGGATTGTCACCAGGATCCCACTGTATCGTACTCTGGGTATGGGCCCGTGGGTTTGATGCAGGACGTAGTGGTAGAGCCTCCTTTCACGCATGGCATGGGAAGATTGCAGGCTTTCTAAACTCTAAGAAAGCAAGAAGTCTGAGAATTAGATTTAGGGTTAGGATTCTGGTTAGGGTTAAGGATCAAGTTTAGTGTTAGGGTGAGGGCTTAGGGTTAGGGATTAGGGTTAGGGTTAAAGGTTACTCTTAGGTTTAACGGTTACAGTTCGGTTTAGGGTTGAGGTTTACGGTTAGGGTTAAGATGAAGGGTTAGGGTTTGGTAAAGGGTTAGGGTTAGGTACAGGGTTATGGTTAAGTGTTAGGTTTACGGTTGAAGATTAGGATTAGGGTTAGGATTAAAGGTTAGCGTGAGAGTTAACGGTTAGGGTTAAGGTTAAGTGTTAGGGTTAGGGTTTAGGTTTAGGGTTAAGGGTTAGGGTTAGCTTTAGGGTTCGAGTTATGTGTTAGGGTTTGTGTTTGAGGTTAGGGTTAGGTTTACTGGTCACGGTTAGGGTTACGTTTAGGGGTTAGCATTAGGGTTAAGGATTAGGTTTAGGGTAAGGGTTTAGAGTAGTGTTGGGCTTTAGGCTCGGGGCTTAGGTTCAGGGTCAGGGGTTAGGGTTGGTGGTAGGGCTTAGATTTATCGGTCAGTTTAAGGGCACAGGACCTGGTTAATCTACGGTGAGAGGGGTGCGGTCGGAGTCATCACGAAAGCACAACATCATTCCCTGGACCCTGGGACAAGACCTACATGCAGGACTCAGGCGGAGCCTCATCTCACACATGGCATGGCTGTATTGTAGGCTTGCTTCACTCGGGAATGGAAGTAGTGTGAGAATTACGGTTAGGGTTGGGGTTAGGGGTTTCGAGTTAGGGGTTAGGCTTGGAGTCAGGGTTAGGTGCTAGGGATTAGTGGTTAGGGTTAGAGTTAGTGTTACGGGTTAGGTGTTAACTCTGGTTTAGGGGGCCAGGGTAAGGTTTAGGTTTGGAGTTAGCGTTAGGGTTAGGCGTTAGGGTTAAGGGATAGGGTTAGGGTTAAGGGTTAGGCTTAGGGTAAGGGTTCAGGTTTAGGGTTAGGGTCAGGGTTAAGGGTTAGGGTGAGGGTTAACAGTTAGGGATAGGGTTAGGGGGTTAGGGATAGGATTAGGGTTAAGGGTTAGGTTTATGGTTCAGGTTTAAGGTTAACATTAGGGTGTTAGGGTTAGTGTTAACTGTAAGTCAGTGTTAGGGTTAGATCTCTAGGCATTAAGGTAAAGGTTAGGTTTAAGGTTAAGTGTTAGGGTTATGTTTAATGGTTAGGCTTGGGATTAGGGTTAAGTGTTAGGGTTAAGGTTAGGGGTTATGACTAAGGATCAACGGTTAGGGTTATTTTTATGCGTAGGGTTAGGGTAAGGTGTTAGGGTTAGTGTTAGTGTTGTTGGTAGGGTTAAGGTTAGGGTTGGCGTTTCAGAATTCGGGATCAGGTGTTATGGTTATGGCTAGGAGTTAGCGTTAGAATTACAGTATAGTGCTTTTTCTCAGGGTGTCATGCATTAACGTTAAGATAAGGTGTTAAAGTTAGGGTTATGGTGAGCTTTACCTCTTAAGGTGAGCAGTATGATCAGGGTTAGGTGTTATGTTCTGGGTTAGTCTTATGGGTGAGGGGTAGGGTTTATGCTCTGGGCACGGGCCCTGTATGCACTAGGAGGCAAAGATAAGGGTCTGTGATGGTCGCTGGTAACCTACTCTATCGTATGCAGTGTATGGGCCTCTGGTTTCCTGCAGGACACTGTCGCAGAGCGGGCTTTCATGCATGGCTTAGTAGGATTGTAGGCTTTCAAAACTCTGAGAAAGCAAGAAGTCTGAGAATTAGATTTCGGGTTAGGATTACGGCACGGTTTAGGGATGAAGATTAGTGTTAGGGTGAGGGCTTAGGGTTAAGGGTTAGGGTTACGGTTAGGGTTGATGGTAGGTTGAAGTTTAGGGTTGGCACTTTAGAATATGGATGAGGTGTTATGGTTATGGCTAGGGGTTAGGTTTAGAATTATGGGATAGGGCTTCTTCTTTGGGTGCTATGCATTAATGTTAACATAAGGGGATAAATTAGTGTTATGGTTAGGTTTATGTTTTAAGGTGAGCAACAGGATCAGGGTTAGGTTTTATGTTTGGAGTTAGGGTTATCTGTTAGGGATAGTGTTTTTGCTTAGCGCACGGGCCCTGTCTTCACCAGGAGGGGGGGGTTAGGGACTAGGATTGCCACTGGGAACCTGCTCTATCATGCACTAGTTATGGGCCCCCGGGTTTCTTGCAGGACACAGTGGCAGAGCCTCCTTTTACTCATGACAAGGGGGAATTGTAGGCTTTCTAAACTCTGAGAAAGCAAGAAGTCTGAGAATTAGATTTAGGGGTAGGTTTATGGTAATGTTTAGGGATGAAGGTTAGTGTTAGGGTGAGTTCTGAAGGTCAGTGGTTAGGGTTAAAGGTTAGTGTTAGGTTTAACCGTTACAGTCAGGTTTATGGTTATGTTTTAGGGTTAGGGTTAAGGTTAAGGTTTAGCGTTTGGTACAGTGTTAGGCTTAAGTTTTAGCTTTAGGGTTAAAGATTAGGATTAGGGTTAGGGTTAAGGGCTAGTGTGAGGGTTAATGATAAGGATCAAGACTAAGGGCTAGGGTTTTTGTTAGTGTTAGGAATAAGTCTTCGTGTAGGCTTTAGGGTTAGCGTTAAGTGTTATGGTTAGGGTTAGGTTTAGGGTTCATGGTTAGTGTTATGTTTAAGGGTTAGTGTTAGGGTTAGGGATTAGGTTTAGGGTAAGGTTTTAGAGTTCGTGTTCAGCGTTACGGTCGGAGCTTATGTTTACGGTTAGGGGTTAGTGTTAGTGTTAGGGCTGAGATTTAGCTTTTAGTTTAAGGGCACAGGACCTGTTTTATCTACGGTGAGAAGGGTGCTGTCGGAGTCTCCACGAAAGCACAAAATCATTCCCTGATCCTTGGGAAAGGACCTACATGCAGGACTCAGGTGGAGCCTCATCTCACGCATAGTATAGCTGTATTGTAGGCTTGCTTCACTCTGAGAATGGAAGTAGTGTGAGAATCAGGGTTAGGGTTTGGGTTAGGGGTTTGGAGTTTGGGATTATGGTTCGAGTCAGGGTTAGGTCCTAGGGATTAGGAGTTAGGGTTAGTGTTAGGGATAGGGGTTAGGGTTAGGGTTAGGGTTAGGGTTGGGGTTAATATTAGGGTTAGCGTTTAGGGTTAAAGGATAGGATTATGGTTAAGGGTTTGGCTTAGGGTTAGGGTTAAGGGTTAGTGTTAAGGTTTAGGGTTAAGTTCAGGGTTACGTGTTAGGGTGAGGGTTAACAGTTAGGGTTATGGTTAGGGTCTTAGGGATAGGGTTAGGGTTAGAGTTAGGGGTTAGGATTAAGGGTGAAGTGTTAGGGTTATTTTTAGGCATAGTTTTAAAGTTAGGGGCTAGGGTACTGTTTGGTTTGATGGTAGGTTTAAGGTTAGGGTTAGCAGTTTAGAATTCGCATTAGGGATTAGGTGTTATGGTTATGGCTTGGAGTTAGGGTTAGAATTCAGAGATAGGAGTTGTTCTCAGGGTAAGTGTTATGCATTAACGTTATGATAAGGGGTTAAATTTAGGGTTATGGTGAGATTTACATTTTAAGGTGAGCAATGGGATCAGGGTCAGGTGTTATGTTCAGGGTTATGGTTAGGGGTGAGGGGTAGGGTTTATGCTTACGACTCGGGCCCTGTCTGCACTAGGCAGGGGGGGAGGGGTTTGGGGTTGCGATTGTCGTCGGGAACCCACTCTAGTGTATGCTGAGTATGGGCACTGGGGTTTCCGGCAGGACACAGTGGTAGAGCCTCCTTTTATTCATGGCATGGGAGGATTGTAGGCTTTCTAACGCTGAGAAAGCAAGAAGTCTGATAATTAGATTTAGGGTTAGGATTATAGTTAGGGTTAGGAATGAGGTTAGTGCTAGGGTGAGGGATTAGGGCTAGGGATTATGGGTAGAGTAAAGGTTAAATGTGAGAGTTAGGTTTAACGGTTACAGTTAGGTTTAGGGTTACGTTTTAGGGTGAGGGTTATGGTTAGGGGTTAGGGTTTGGTACAGGGTTAGGGTTAAGTGTTAGGTTTAGGGTTAAAGATTAGAATTCGGATTAGGGTTGACGGTTAGTGTGAGTGTTAACGGTTAGGTTTGTGTTTAAGGGTTAGGGTTAGGGTTTAGGGCTAGTGTTAAGCGTTCGTGTTAGATTTAGGGTTAGAGTAAAGTGTTATCGTTAGGGTTATGGGTTAGCATTAGGGTTAAAGGTTAAGGGTTAGGTTTATTTTCAGGCACAGGGTTAGGATTAGGTGTTAGGGTTAGTGTTACCGTTAAGGTTTTTTGTAGGCTTAAGGTTAGGTTTAGCAGTTTAGAATTAGGGTTAGGGATTAGGTGTTATGGTTATGGTAAGGAGTTAGGGTTAGAATTATGGCATAGGGGTTGGTCTCAGGGTCAGTTTTATGCTTAAAGTTAGGGTAAGCGGTTAAAGTTAGTGTTACGGTGAGCTTTACGTGTTAAGGTGAGCAATAGGATCAGGGTTAGGTTTTATGTTCAGGGTTAGGGTTATGGGTGAGGGGTAGAGTTTATACTTAGGGTTAGGGTTAGGGTTAGCGTTTAGGCTTAAGGATCAAGGGTTAGGGTTAGGGTTAGTGTTAGGGCTGTTGGTAGGGTTAAATTTAGGGTTAGCAGCTTACAATTAGGTATTAGGTTTTACAGTTATGAATAAGAGTTAGGGTTAGAATTATGGGATAGGTGTTGTCCTCAGGGTAAGTATTATTCATTAACGTTAGGATAAGGGGTTAGGGTTAGGGTTATGGTGAGTTTTACATGTTAAGGTGAGCAATAGGATCAGGGTCAGATGTTATGATCAGGGTTATGGTTATGGGTTAGGGGCAGTGTTTATGCTTAGGGCACAGGCCCTGTCTTCACTAGGTGGGGGGGCTCGGAGGCTGGGATTGTCACCAGGAACCCACTCTATCGTATGCTGGGTATGGGCCTCTGGGTTTCATGCAGGGCACAGTGGCAGAGCCTCCTTTCATGCATGGCATGGGAGGATTGTAGGCTTTCTAAACTCTGAGAAAGCAAGAAGTCTGAGAATTAGATTTAGGGTTAGGATTACGGTTAGGGTTAGGGATGAAGTTTAGTGTTAGGGAGAGGGCTTAGTGTTAGGGATTAGGGTTTGGTACAGGGTTAGGGTTAAGTGTTCGGCTTAGGGGTAAAGATTAGGATTAGTGTTAGGTTTAAGGGTTAGCTGAGGGTTAACGGTTAGGGTTAAGGTGAAGGGTTAGGGTTAGGGTTTAGGGTTAGGATTAGGGGTTCGTGTTAGGTTTAGGGTTACACTTAAGTGTTAGGGTTTAGGTTCAGGTTTAGGGTTCATGGTTAAGGTTATGTTTAGGGGTTAGGTTTAGGGGTTAGGTTTGGTGTAAGGGTATAGTGTTAGTGAAGGGAGTTTGGGTCAGGGTTTCTGTTTAGGGTAGGGGTTAGTGTTAGGACTTAGATTTAGCGATTAGTTTAAGGTCAGAGGACCTGTTTAATCTATGGTGAGAAGGGTGTGGAATCGGTCGCTGAGACACCACAGCATTGTACCCTGGGCCTTGGGCTCAGACCTACATGCAGGAATCAGGGGGAGCCTGTTCTCATGCATAGCATGGTTGTATTGTAGGCTTGGTTAACTCTTAGAATGGAAGAAGTGTGAGAATTAGGGTTATGGTTAGGGTTAGGGATTTGGGTTTAGGAGAGAGTGTTCAAATGAGGGTTAGGGGTTAGGCATTAGGGGTTAGGGTTAGTGTTAGGGTTAGGTGTTGGGGTGAGGGTTGGGTTAGGGGCTAGGGTTAGGTTTAGGGTTGGGGTTAGTGTTAGCGTTCGAGTTAGGGATTAGAGTTAGGGTTAAGGGATAGGATTAGGGTTAAGAGTTTGGCTTAGGGTTCAGGTTAAGGGTTAGGGTTATGGTTAAAGATTAGTGTTAGTTTAAACAGTTACAGTTAGGTTTAGGGTTAAATTTTAGGGTGAGGGCTTTTTAAACTCTGAGAGAGGAAGACGTCTGAGATTAAGATTTAGGGATAGGATTATGGTTAGGATTAGGGATGATGATTAGTGTTAGGGTGAGGGCTTAGGGTTAAGGGTTAGGGTTAGAGTTAGGGTTAAGGTTAGTGTTAGTTTTAACGGTTAAAGTTAGGTTTAGGGTTAAGGTTTATTGTCAGGGTTAAGGTCAGGGGTTAGGGTTTCGTACAGGGTAAGAGTTAAGTGTTAGGTTTAGGGTTAAAGATTAGCATTATGGTTAGTGTTAAAGGTTAGTGTGAGGGTAAAAGTTTAGGGTTAAGTTTAAGGGCTAGGGTTAGGGGTTAGTGTTAGGGTTAAGGGGTCTTGTTAGGTTTAGGGTTACAGTTAAGTGTTATGGTTAGTGTTAGGGGTTACGGTTAGGCTTAGGGTTCATGGTTAGTGTAACATTTAGGGGTTAGGGCTAGGGTTAAATGATAGTGTTAGAGTTAAGGCTTAGGCTTTGGGTAAAGGTTTAGGGATAGGTTTACGGGTTAGGGTTAGTGTCAGGGTTAAATGTTAGGGTGAGAGTTAACAGTTATGGTTAGGGTTATTGGTTAGGGGTTGTGTTTATGCTTAGGGCACGTGCCTTGTCTGCACTAGGCGGAGAGGTTAGGGGGCTAGCATATTCGCCGGGAAATCACTCTATCGTATGCTGGGTATTGGCCCCTGGACACAGTGGCAGGGCCTCCTTTCACACATGGCATGGGAGGATTATAGGCTTTCTAAACTCTGAGAAAGAAAAAGTCTGAGAATTAGATTTAGGGTTAGGATTATGGTTAGAATTAGGGATGAAGTTTAGTGTTAAGGTGATGCCTTAGGGTTAGGGGTTAGGTTTAGGGTCAGAGTTAAAGGTCAGTGTTAGGTTTAACAGTTACAGTTAGGTTTAGCGTTAAGGTTTAGTGTTAGGGTTCAGTTTAGGGGATAGGTTTTGGTACAGGTTAAGGTTTAAGTGTTAAGTTTAGAGTTAAAGATTACAATTAGGGTTAGGTTTAAAGGTAAGTGTGAGGATTAACGGTTAGGGTTAAGCATGGGGGTTAGGGATTAGGTTTAGTGTTAAGGGTTTATGTTAGTTTAGGGTTAGAGTTAAGTGTTATGGTTAGGGTTAGGGGTTAGGGTTAGATATAGGGTGCATGGTTAGGGTTACGTTTAGGGGTTAGGGTTACGGGTTAGGTTTAGGGTGAGTGTTTGGTGTTAGTGTTGGGCATTAGGATAAGGGCTTAGGTTTAGGGTTAGCGTTTAGGTTTAGTGTTAGGGCTTAGATTTAGCGGTTAGTTTAAGGGCACAGGACCTGTTTAATCTATGGTGAGAAGGGTGCAGAATTGGTCCCCTTGACACCACACCATCGTACCTGGGCCTTGGGCCCAGACCTACATGCAGGACTCAGGCGGAGCCTCTTCTCACTCATGGCATGGCTCTATTGTAGGCTTGGTGAACTCTGAAAATGGAGGAAGTGTGAGAATTAGGGTTATGGTTATGGTTAATTGTTTGGGGTTAGGGGTTAGGGTTCGAGTGTGGTCCAGGGGTTAGAAATTAAGAGTTAGTGTTAGTGTTAGGGTTAGGGGTTAGGGGTTAGTGTTGGTTTAGGGGCTAGGGTTAGATTCAGAGTTAGGGTTAGTGTTAGGGTTAGGGTTAGGGATTATGGTTAGGGTTAGGAATTAGGGTTAGGGTTAGGCTTAAGGGACAGGATTAGGGTAAAGGGTTAAGGCTTAGGGTTAGCATTAGGGATTAGGGTTAGGGTTAAATGTTAGGGTTTTGGTCTGATTTAAGGGTTAGGGTGAGCGTTAACAGTTAGGGTTAAGGTTAATTGTTAGGATTGGGGGTTAGGCTTAAGGATTCGTATTAGGGTTAGGGTATAAGGGTGAGACTTATGTCTTATGGTTAGGGACAGGGCTTTTGGTTAGGGATAAGGGTTAGGAGTTAGGGTTACTTTTAGGCATAGGGTAGGATTAGGGGTGAGGGTTAGGGTTAGGGTTAGTGTTAGGGTTATTGGTAGTGTTAAGGTTAGGGTTAGCAGTTTAGAATTAGGGTTAGGGATTAGGTTTTATGGTTATGGCTAAGATTTAGGGTTAGAATTATGGGATAGGCGTTGTTCTCAGTGTAAGTGTTATGCATTAACTTTAGGAGATGCGGTTAAAGTTAGGGTTACAGTGTGGTCTACATGATAAGGTGAGCAGTAGGATCAGGGTTAGGTGTTACGTTCAAGGTTAGGGTTATATGTTAGGCGTACTTTTTATGCTTAGGGCACGGGCCCTGTCTGCACTAGGCGGGAGGATTAGGGGTCTAGGATTGTGGCCGAGAACTTTCTCTATCGTACACTGGGTATGGGTCCCTGGGTTTCATGCAGGACACAGTGGCAGAGCCTCTTTTCACGCATGGCATGGGAGGATTGTAGGCTTTCTAAACTCTGAGAAAGCAAGAAGTCTGAGAATTAGATTTAGGGATAGGATTATGGTTAGTGTTAAGGATAAAGTTTAGCATTAGGGTGAGGGCTTAGGGTTAGGGGTTAGAGTTACGGTCAGGGTTAAAGGTTAGTGTTAGGTTTAATGGTTACAGTTAGCTTTAGGGTCAAGTGTTAGGGTTAAGGTTAAGGTTAGGGGTTAGGTTTTGGTACAGGGTAAGGGTTAACTGTTAGGTTTAGGGTTAAAGATTACGATTAGGGTTAGGTTTAAGGGTTAGTGTGAGAGTTAACGGTTAGGGTTAAGGTTAAGTGTTAGGGTTAGTGGTTAAGTTTAGGTTTAAGTGTTCGTGTTAGGTTTAGGGTTAGAGTTAAGTGTTATGGTTAGGGTTTGGGGTTAGGGTTAGGTTTAGGGTTCATCGTTAGGGTTACGTTTAGGCATTAGGGTTATGGGTAAGGATTAGGGTAAGGGTTTAATGTTAGTGTTGGGCGTTAGGGTCAGGGCTTAAGTTTAGGGTTAAGGGTTAGTGTTAGAGTTAGCGTTAGGGCTTAGATTTAGAGGTTATTTTAAGGGCACAGGACCTGTGTAATCTATGGTGAGAAGTGTGCAGAATGGGTCATCGCCACACCACACCATTGTACCCTAGGCCTTGGGCCCAGACCTACATGCAGGTCTCAGGCAGAGCCTCTTCTCACGCATGGCATGGTTTTATTGTAGGCTTGGCTAACTCTGAGAATGGAGGAAGTGTGAGAATTATGGTTATGATTAGGGTTAGGTGTTTGGGGTTAGGGGTTAGTGTTCGCGTGAGGGTTAGGTGTTAGGGATTAGGGGTTAGGGTTAATGTTAGCATTAGGGGTTAACGGTTAGGGTTGGGTTAGGGACTAGAGATAGATTTAGGGTTGGGGTTAGGGTTAGGGTTAGGGGTTAGGGTTAGGGTTAAGGGATAGGATTAGGGTTAAGGGTTAAGGCTTAGGGTTAGCATTAAGGGATAGGGTTAGGGTTAAGGGTTAGGGTTATGGTCCGAGTTAAGGGTTAGGGTGAGGGTTAACAGTTAGGGTTAGGGTTATAAGTTAGGGATAGTGTTAGGTTTAAGGTCTAGGGTTAGGGTTAGAGGTAGCTTTACTGCTAAGATTAGGTCTCGGCATTAAGGTAAGGGTTAGTGTTAGGGTTAAGGGTTAGGGTTAGGTTTAATTGTTAGGATTAGGATCAGAATTAAGGGTTAGGCTTAGGGTTAGGGGATAGGGTTAGGGTTTAGGGTAAACTTTTAAGGTTATGTTTAGGGATAAGGTTAGGGTTAGCGTTTAAGGTTAGGGTTAGTATTAGGGTTGTTTGTAGGGTTAAGGTAATGTTTAGTGGTTAGAATTAGGGTTAGGGATTAGGGGTTACTGTTATGGCTAGGAGTTAGGGTTAGAATTAAGTGATAGGGGTTGTTCTTAGCATAAGTGTTATGCATTAATGTTAGGATAAGTGGTTAAAGTTAGGTTTACGGTGAGGTTTATGTGTTAAGGTGAGCAATAGGATCAGGGTTAGAATTATGAGTGAGGGGTAGGGTTTTGCTTAGGGTATGGGCCCTGTCTGCCCTAGGAGTGGGATTGAGGGGGATGAGATTGTCACCAGAAACCCACTCTATCGTATGCAGGGTATGGGCCCATGGGTTTCTTGTAGGACACTCTGGCAGAGCCTGATTTCACGCATGGTAAAGGAGGTTTGTAAGCTTTCAAATCTCTAAGAAAGTAAGAAGTCTGAGAATTAGATTTAAGGTTAGGATTATCGTTATGGTTAGGGATGAAGTTTAATCTTAGGGTGAGGGCTTCGGGTAAGGGGATACGGTTAGTTTTAGGGTTAAAAGTTACTGTTAGGTTTAACAGTTACAGTTAGACTTAGGGTTTAGGTTTAGGGTTAGGGTTAAGCTTAGGGGTTATGGTTTGGTACAGGGTTAGGGTTAAGTGTTAGGGTTAGGGTTAAAGATCATGACAAGGGTTAGAGTTAAGGGTTAGTTTGAGTGTTAACAGTAGGGTTAAGGATAACTTTTAGGGTTAGGGGTTAGGATTAGTGTTAGGGCTGAGATTTAGCGGTTAGTTTAAGGGCACAGGACCTGTTTAATCTATGGTGAGAGTGGTGCACAGGGTCGCTGCGACACAACACCACCGTACGCTGGGCCTTGGGCCAAGACCTACATACAGGACTCAGGTGGAGCCTCTTCTCACGCATGACATGGCTGTATTGTAGGCTTGGTTAACTCTGAGAATGGAAGAAGTGTCAGAAATCGGGTTAGGGCTGGCTGTAGGTGTTTTTAACCGCTAACCCTAACACTAACCCCCTAATCCTAACCCTAACACTAACCCCAAGGTTAAATCTAACCTTAACCCCTACGACAACCCTAACCCTAACCCTAACCCCTCTCACTGTAGAATAAACAGGTCCTGTGCCCTTAAACTAACCACTAAATCTAAGCCCTAACATCAACCCTAACCTCTGACCCTAAACCTAAGCCCTGAGCCTAAAGCCCAACACTAACTCTAAACTCTTACCCTAAAGCTAATCCCTAACCCTAATGCTAACCTCTAAATGTAACCCTAACTGTGAACCCTAAACCTAACCCTAACCTCGAGCGCTAACCATAGCACTTAACTCTAACCCTAAACCTAACATGAACCCTTAATCCTAACACTAACCCTAACTCTTAACTTTAACCCTGACTGTTAACCCTCACACTAACCTTTAAACCTAACCTTAATCGTAATCTTTAACCCTAAACCTAATATTTAACCCTAATCCTGTACCAAACCCTAAACCCTAACCTTAAACCTAACCATAAACCTTAACCCTGAACCTAACTGTAACGGTTAAAACTAAGAGTAACCTGTAACGCTACCCGTAACCCCTAACTCTAAGCCTTCACCCTAATACTAACCTTGATCCTTAACCCGAACCCTAACCCTAACCCTAAATCTAATTCTCAGTCTTCTTGCTTTCTTAGAGTTTAGAAAGCCTACAATCCTCCCATGCCATGCGTGAAAGGAGGCTCTTCCACTGTGTCCTGAATGAACCGCTGGGGCCCATAACCAGAGTACGATAGAGTGGGTTCCTGGTGACAATCCCAGCCCCCTAACCCCCCCCCCCCGCCTAATGCAGACAAGGCCCGTGCCCTAAGCATAAACTCTACACCTCACCCAAAACTCTAACCCTGAAAATAACATTTAACCCTGATTCTATTGCTCACCTTAGAATGTAAACCTCACCGTAACCTGAACTTTAACCTCTTATCCTAACGTTAATGCATAACACTTACCCTGAGATTAACCCCTATCCCATAATTCTAACCCTATCTCCTAGTCATAACTGTGACAACTAATCCCTAACCCTAATTCTAAACCACTAACACTAACTGTTACCCTACGTAGTTACTGTTACGGTAACCTACTGTTACCCTAACACTGAACCTAACCCTTACTCCTAACGCCAAAGCTATGGCTAAAAATAATGCTAACCCTTGACCCTTTACCCTAACTCCTAACCCTAACCCTAATCCTAACCACTAAACCCAAACTTAGCTCTTAACCCTAACACTAAACCTTACCCTGACGCCTAGACCTAACACTAACACTAAACTAACACCTAACCCTAATCATAACCCCTAAAGCTAACCCTAACCCCGAACCCTAAACCTAACTCTAACACTTAATACTAACTATATCCCTAACCCCTAACCCCAACCCTAACCCTAACCGTTAACCCTCACCCTAACCCTTAAACCGGACCCTAACACTAAATCTTAACCCTAAAGCTACGCCCAACCCTTAACCATAATCCTATCCCTTAACCCTAAACCTAACCCCTAACCCTAAACCTAACACTAACCCCAATCCTAATTCTAACCATAGCCCTTAATACATCACTACGCCTAACCCCTAACCCTAACCCTAACCCCTAATGCTAACCCTAACACTGAACCCTAAACCTAAACCTATCCCTAACCCTTAAACATAACTCTATCCCTAACCAATAATCCTAAGCCTAATCTTTAACCCTCACCCTAGAGCTTAACTCAAACCGTAACCCTAAGCCTAAACCCCAACCCTAACACTTAACACAAACCCTAAGCCTAAACACTTAACGCCAATCCTATCCTTTAACCCTAACACTAACCCTGATGCCTAATCCTAACCCTAACACTAACCCCAACCATAAATCTAACCCTAGCCCCTAACGCAAAACTAACCCCTAACCCTAACACTAACCCTAAATCCTAGTCCCTAACCACTAAACCTCACTTGAACCCTAACCCCTAACACCAAACCCTTAACCCTAACCATAACCCTATTTCTCACACTACTT
Organism: Eulemur rufifrons; assembly: GCF_041146395.1. Classification (NCBI taxonomy): domain Eukaryota; kingdom Metazoa; phylum Chordata; class Mammalia; order Primates; family Lemuridae; genus Eulemur; species Eulemur rufifrons. Next base: position 1,393,146 of record NW_027182821.1, on the reverse strand, counting down.
CCATTCTCAGAGTTAACCAAGCCTAAAATACAACCATGCAATGCGTGAGTAGAGTTTCCGCATGAGTCCTGCAAGTAGGTCTGGGCCAAAGGCCCAGGATCCGATGGTGTGGTGTCGCATGGAAACATTCTGCACCCTTCTCACCATAGATTACACAGGTCCTGTACCCTTAAACTAACCGCCAAATCAAAGCCCAAACACTGACCCTAACCCCTAACCCTACCTAAGCCCTGACCCTATTGCCCAACACTAACACTAAACGCTTACCCTAAACCTAACCCCTAAATGTAACCTTAACCATGAACCCTAAACCTAACCCAAACCCCTAACCCTAACCATAACACTTAACTCTAACCCTAAACCTAACATGAACACTTAACCCTAACCCTAACCCATAAACCTGACACTTAACCTTAACCCTAACCGTTAACCCTCACACTAAACCTTAACCCTAACCCTAATCCTAATCTTTAAGCCTAAACCTAGCACTTAACCCTTACCCTGTACCAAAACCTAACCCCTAATCTTAACCCTAAGCTTAAACCTTAAAGCTTAACCCTAAACCTAACTGTAACTGTTAAACCTAACACTAACCTTTAACCCTGACCCTAACTGAAACCCCTAACCCTAAGCCCTCACCATAACAGTAACCTATATTGCTAACCCTAACCCTAATCCTAGCCCTAAATTTAATTCTCAGACTTCTTGCTTTCTCAGAGTTTACAAAGCCTACAATCCTCCCATGCCATGTGTAGAAGGAGGCTTGGCCACTGTGTCCGGCATGAAACCAAGGGGCCCATACCCAGTGTATGATAGAGTGGCTTCCGGCATCTATCCCAGCCCTCTAAGCCCCCTCCTAGAGCAGAGAGGGCTCGTGATATAAGCATAAACACTACCCCTCACCCATAACCCTAACCCTGAACATCACAGCTCACCCTGATACTATTGCTCACCTTAACACATCAACCTCACCATAACTCTAACTTCAACCTGTTATCCTAACGTTAATGCATAAGACTTACCCTAAGAACAACCCCTATCCCTTAATTCTAACCCTAACTCCTAGCCACAATTGTAACACCTAATCCCTAAGGCTAATTCAAAACTGCTAAACATTACCTTATCCCTACAAACTAACCCTAACCCTAACCGCTAACCCTAACCGTACACCTAAAAATAACCGTAACACTTGACACTTAACCCTAACCCTTAACCCTGATCCTAATCCTAACAATTAAACCTAACCCTAACTCTTAAGCCTAACACTAACACGTACCCTAATGCCTAGACCTAACCCTAAGAGTAAACGTAACCCCTAACCCTAACCCTAATCCCTAATGCTAACCCTAACACTGAACCCTAATCCTAAGCCTTAAACCTAACTCTATCCTTAACCCATAACCCTAGCCCTAACCGTTAACCCCACACTAACCCTTAACTCGAACTGTAACCCTAACCCTTAAAACTAAACCTAACACTTAACGCTAACCCTAAGCCTTAACGCTTAACCCTTATCCTATCCCTTAACCCTAACCCTAACCCATAACGCTAACCCTAACCCCACTCTAAATCTAACCCTAGCCCCTAACCCAACCCTAACCCCTAAGCCCTAACCCTATCACTAAACCCAACACCTACTCCCTAACCCCTAATCCTCACTCGAAGCTTAAGCCCTAACCCTAAGCCCTCTCCCTGACTAATCTTCATCCCTAACCCTAACCATAATCCTAACCCTAAATCTAATTCTCAGACTTCTTGCTATCTCAGAGTTTTAAAAGCCTACAATTCTCCAAAGCCATGCGTGAAAGCTGGCTCTGCCACAGTGTCCTGCATGAAACCCAGGAGCCCATACTCTGTGTACAATAGAGTGGGTTCCCGGGGACAATCACAGCCCCCTAACTCCCCCTGCTAGTGCTGACAGGGCCCATGCCCTAAGCAAAAACCCTGCACCTCACCCATAACCCTAACCCTGAACATAACACCTAACCCTGATGTTATTGTTCACCTTAACACGTAAACCTCACTGTAACCCTAACTTTAACCCCTATCCTAATGTTATTGCATAACACTTACCCTAAGAACAAACCCTATCCCTTAATTCTAAGCCTAACTCCTAGCATAACCGTAACACCTAATCCCTAAACTTAATTCTAAACTGCTAAACATTACCTTCACCCTACAAACAACCCTAACACTAACCCTAACTCTAACCGCTAACCCTAACCCTAACCATTACCCTGATCATAATCCTAACAATTAAACCTAACCCTAATTCTTAACCCTAACACGAACCATTACCATAATGCCTAGACCTAACCCTAACTGTAACCCTAACCCCTAACCCTAACCCTAACCGCTAATGCTAACCCTAACCCCGAACCCTAAACCTAACCCTAACCCTATCCCTTAAACCTATTACTATCCCTAAACCATTACCCTAATCGCAACTGTTAACCCTCACTCTCACCCTTAACTTGGACCGAAACCCTAACCCTTAACCCTAACCTTAACCCTTACTGCTAATCTTAAGCCTTCACCCTTTACCTTAATCCTATCTTGTAAACCTAACCCTAACGCTGACCCCTAACCCACCTGAACATTAACCCTAAACCTAAATCTAACGCTAGCCCCTTACAAAAACCTAACACCTAACCCCTGACACACTAATCCTAACTTCTAATTCCTAACCACTAAACTTCACTCAAACCCAAACCTCTAACCCCAAACACATAACCCTAACCATAACCCTAATTCTCACACTTCCTTCGTTCTCAGAGTTGACCAAGCCTACAATAGAGCCATGCCACGAGTGAGAAGAGGCTCTGCCTGAGTCCTGCATGTAGGTCTGGGCCCAAGGCCCAAGTACGATGGTGTGGTGTTGAGGCGACCCAGTCTGCACCCTTCCCACCATAGATTAAACAGAGCATGTGCCCTTAAACTAACCACTAAATCTAAGCCCTAACACTAAACCTAAATCCTAACCCTAAACCTCGGCCCTTATCCTAACGCCCAACAGTAACACTGAACACTCGCCCTAAACTTAACCCGTAACCCGAACCCCTAAATGTAACCCTAACCATGAACCCTAAACCTAACCCTAACTTCTAGCCATAACCATAACACTTAACTCTAAACCTAAATGTTACACGAAGCCTTATTCCTAACCCTAAGCCCAACCCTAACCCTTAATCTTGAACCTTACCATTAACCCTCACACTAACCCTTAACCCTAACCCTAATCCTAATCTTTAACCATAAAGCTAACACTGAAGCCTAACCCTGTGCCAAACGATAAAACCAAACCTTAACCCTAACCCTGAAACTTAACCATAAACGTAACTGTAACTGTTAAAAATAACACAAACCTTTAACCCTAACCCCTAACCCTAAGAGCCCACCCTAACACTAATCTTCCTCGCTAAACATTACCATAATCCTACCCCTAAATCTAATTGTCAGACTTCTTGCTTTCTCAGAGTTTAGAAAGCCTAAAATCCTCCCATGCCATGAGTAAAAGGGGGCTCTACCACTGTGTCCTGCATGAAACCCAGGAGCCCATATCCAGCATACGATAGAGTGGGTTCCCGGGGACAATCCCATCCCCCTAACCCCAGCCCCCCGCCCAGTGCAGACAGGGCCTGTACGCTAAGTATAAACACTACCCCTAACAGATAACCCTCACCCTGAATATAACACCTGACCCTGATCCTATTGCTCACCTTAAAACATAAACCTCCCCGTAACCCTAACTTATCCCCTTATCTTAACCTTAATGCATAACACCCTGAGAAGAAGCCCTATCCCATAATTCTAATCCTAATCCCCAGCCATAACCATAAGACCTCATCCCTAATTCTAAAATGCCAACCCTAAACTTCACCCTACAAACAACCCTAACCCTAACCCTAACCTCTAACCCTAAGCCCTCACCCTATCACTAATCTTCATCCCTAAACCGTACCGTAATCCTAACCCGAAATCTAATTCTCAGACTTCTTGCTTTCTCAGAGTTTTGAAAGCCTACAATCCTACTAAGCCATGCATGAAAGCCGGCTCTGCCACAGTGTCCTGCAAGAAACCCAGAGGACCATACACAGCGTACGATAGAGTGGGTTCCCAGCGACCACAACCGACCCCTAACATCGATTCCTAGGGCATACAGGGCCCATGCCCTAAGCATAAACACTACCCCTCACCCATAACCCTAACCCAGAACATAACACCTAACCCTGATCCTACTGCTCACCTTAACACGTAAACCTCACCATAACCCTAATTTTAACCCAATATCGTAACGTTAATGCATGACACCCTGAGAACAAGCCCTATACTGTAATTCTAACCCTAACTCCTAGCCATAAGCATAACACCTAATCTCTAATTCTGAAACACCAACCCTAACCTTAACCCTACCAACAACACTAACAGTAACCCTAACCCCTTACCCTAACCCTACGCCTAAAAATAACCGTAACCGTTGATCCTTAGTCATAACCCCTAACCTTAACCCTAACCCTTAACCCTAATCCCAATCCTAACCATTAAACATAACTCCAACTCTTAACCCAAACTCTAACCTTTACCTTAATGCCTAGAGTTCTAACCCCAACACTGACCTACAGTTAGAAGTAACACAAACCCATAATGCTAACCTTAAACCTGAACAATAAACCTAATCCTTAACCATAACACCCTAACCCTAACCCTAACACTTAACCCTGACCCTAACCCTAAACCTTAACCCTAACCCTGAACCCTAACCCTAAGCCTACACTTAACCCTAACCCTATCCATTAACCCTAACCGCTAACGATAACACTAACCCCAACCCTAAACCTACCCCTGGCCCCCTAACCCAGAATTAACACCGAACCCGTAACACTAACTCTACCCCTAACCACTAGCACCTAACCCTGACTCGAAACCTAACCCCTAACTCGAAACCCCTAACCCCAACCCTAACCTTAATTCTCACACTACTTCCATTCCCGAGTGAAGCAAGCCTACAATACAGCCATGCCATGTGTGAGATGAGGCTCCGACTGAGTCCTGCATGTAGGTCTTGTCCCAGGGCCCAGGGAATGATGTTGTGCTTTCGTGGTGACTCCGACCACACCCCTCTCACCGTAGATTAACCAGGTCCTGTGCTCTTAAACTGACCGCTAAATCTAAGCCCTACCACCAACCCTAACCCCTGACCCTGAACTTAAGCCCCGAGCCTAAAGCCCAACACTAACTCTAAACCCTTACCCTAAACCTAATCCCTAACCCTAATGCTAACCCCTAAACGTAACCCTAACCGTGAACAGTAAACCTAACCCTAACCTCTAACACAAACCCTAACACATAACTCTAACCCTAAAACTAACCCTAACCCTTAACCCTAAACCTAAACCCTAACCCTAACCCTTAACCTTAATCTTAACCGTTAACTCTCATGCTAACCTTTAATGCTAACTCTAATCCTAATCTTCAAACCTAAACCTAACACAACCCTAACCCTGTACCAAAACCTAACCCCTCATCTTAACCCTATCCGCAAACCTCAACCCCAAAACGAACTGTAACCGTTAAACCTAACAGTAACCTTAAACCGTAACCCTAATCTGTAACCCTATTCCCTCACCATAACACTACACTTCATCCTGAACCCTAACCATAATCCTAACCCTAAATCTAATTCTCAGACTTCTTGCTTTCTTAGAGTTTAGAAAGCCTGCAATCCTCCCGTGCCATGTGTGAAAGGAGGCTCTACCACTGTGTCCTGCATGAAACCCACGGGCCCATACCCAGAGTCCAATACAGTGGGTTCCCGGTGACAATCCCAGCCCCCTAACCTCCCCCCAGCTTAATGCCGACAGGGCCCGTGCACTAAGCATAAATGATACCTTTAACAGATAACCCTAACCCTGAACATGGCACCTAACCCTGTTCCTATTTCTCCCCTTAACACGTAAACCTCACCGTGAGCCTAACTTTAACCTCTTAACGTAACGTTAATGCATAACCCATTCCCTGAGAACATCCCCTATCCCATAATTCTAACCCTATCTCCTAGTCATAACTGTAACACCTAATCCCTAACCCTAATTCTCCACCGCTAAGCCTAACCGTAACGCTGCCTACAACCCTAACACTGACAGGAACCCTTAGTTGTAACCCCAACGCTATGCCTAACAAAAGCCCTAACCCTTCACCCTTCACCCTAACCCCTAAGCATTACCCTAAGCTTTAACCGTAATCCTAATCCTAACCATTAAACCTAACCCTAGCTCTTAAAGCTAACCCTAAACCTTACCCTCACGACTAGACCTAACCCTGACACTAACCTAACACCTAACCCTAACCATAACCCCTAAAGCTAACCCTAACCCTGAACCCTAAACCTAACCCTAACACTGAACCTTCACTATATCCCTAACCCCTAAGCCTAATCCTAACTGTTAATCCTCACCCTAACACTTAAACTGGACCATAACACTAAACATTAACCCTAACACTAAACTTTAACCCTAACCATAAGCCCAACAATTAACCCTAATCCTATCCCCTAACCCTAAGCCCTAACCCTAAACCTAACCCTAACCCCAACCCTAACCCTTAAACTTGACCCTTACCATTAACCCTCACACTAACCCTAATCCTAATCTTTAACCATAAAGCTAACACTGAAGCCTAACCCTGTGCCAAACGCTAAACCCAAACCTTAACCCTAACCCTGAAACTTAACCATAAACCTAACTGTAACTGTTACACCTAACGCTAACCTCTAACCCTAACCCCTAACCCTAAGACCCCACCTTAACACTAACCCTAACCCTAAACATTATCATAATCCTACCCCTAAATCTAATTCTCGGACTTCTTGCTTTCTTAGAGTTTAGAAAGCCTAAAATCCTCCCATGCCATGAGTAAAAGGGGGCTCTGCAGCTGTCTCTTGCATGAAACCAGGAGCCCATACCTAGCGTATGATAGAGTGGGTTCCCGGGGACAATCCCATCCCCCTAACCCCAGCCCCCCGCCCAGTGCAGACAGGGCCTGTACGCTAAGTATAAACACTACCCCTAACAGATAACCCTCACCCTGAACATAGCACCTGACCCTGATCCTATTGCTCACCTTAAAACATAAACCTCCCCGTAACCCTAACTTATCCCCTTATCTTAACCTTAATGCATAACACCCTGAGAAGAAGCCCTATCCCATAATTCTAATCCTAACCCCTAGCCATAACCGTAACACCTCATCCCTAATTCTAAAATGCCAACCCTAAACTTCACCCTACCAACAACCCTAACCCTAACACTAACCCCTAACCCTAAGCCCTCACCCTATCGCTAATCTTCATCCCTAAACCGTACCGTAATCCTAACCCTAAATCTAATTCTCAGACTTGCTTTCTCAGAGTTTTGAAAGCCTACAATCCTACTAAGCCATGCATGAAAGCCCGCTCTGCCACAGTGTCCTGCATGAAACCCAGAGGCCCATACACTGCGTACGATAGAGTGGGCTCCCAGCGACCATCACAGACCCCTAACTTCGCCTCCTAGTGCATACAGGGCCCGTGCCCTAAGCATAAACCCTACCCCACACCCATAACCCTAACCCAGAACATAACACCTAACCCTGATCCTACTGCTCACCTTAACACGTAAACCTCACCCTAACCTTAACTTAACCCCTTATCTTAACGATAATGCATGACACCTTGAGAACAAGCCCTATACCGTAATTCTAACCCTAACTCCTAGCCATAACCATAACACCTAATCCCTAATTCTGAAACGCCAACCCTAACCTTAACCCTACCGACAACACTAACACTAACCCTAAAACCCTTACCCTAACCCTACGCCTAAAAATAACCCTAACCATTGATCCTTAGTCATAACCCCTAAAGCTTAACCCTAACCCTTAACGCTAATCCCAATCCTAACCATTAAACATAACCCTACTTAACCCTAACCCTAACCTATACGCTAATGCCTAGAGATCTAACCCCAACACTGACCTACAGTTAACACTAACCCTAACCCCTAATCCTAACCTTAAACCTGAACCATAAACCTAACCCTTAACCCTAACCCTATTCCTAACCCCCTAACCCTAACCCTAACTGTTAAGCCTCACCCTAACCCTTAACCCTGACTCTAACCCTAAACCTTAACCCTAACCCTGAACCCTAACCCTAAGCCTAACCCTTAACCCTAACCCTATCCCTTAACCCTAACCCCTAACCCTAACGCTAACCCCAACCCTAAACCTAACCCTGGCCCCCAACCCAGACTTAACACCTAACCCCTAACACTAACTCTAAACCTAACCACTAATCCCTAGCACCTGACCCTGACTCGAAACCTAACCCCTAACTCGAAACCCCTAACCCCAAACCTAACCCTAATTCTCACACTACTTCCATTCCCAGAGTGAAGCAAGCCTACAATACAGCCATGCCATGTGTGAGATGAGGCTCTGCCTGAGTCCTGCATGTAGGTTTTGTCCCAAGGCCCAGGGAATGATGTTGTGCTTTTGTGGTGACTCCGACCACACCCCTCTCACCGTAGATTAACCAGGTCCTGTGCCCTTAAACTGACCGCTAAATCTAAGCCCTACCACCAACCCTAACCTCTGACCCTGAACCTAAGCCCCGAGCCTAAAGCCCAACACTAACTCTAAACACTTACCCTAAACCTAATCCCTAACCCTAATGCTAACCCCTAAACGTAACTCTAACCACGAACAGTAAACCTAACCCTAACCTCTAACACAAACCCTAACACATAACTCTAACCCTAAAACTAACCCTAACCCTTAGCCCTAAACCTAAACCCTAACCCTAACCCTTAACCTTAATCTTAACCGTTAACTCTCATGCTAACCTTTAATCCTAACCCTAATCCTAATCTTCAACCCTAAACCGAACACAACCCTAAACCTGTACCAAACCCTGACCCCTCATCTTAACCCTATCCGCAAACCTCAACCCCAAAACGAACTGTAACCGTTAAACCTAACAGTAACCTTAAACCGTAACCCTAATCTGTAACCCCATCCCCTCACCATAACACTACACTTCATCCTGAACCCTAACCATAATCCTAACCCTAAATCTAATTCTCAGACTTCTTGCTTTCTTAGAGTTTAGAAAGCCTGCAATCCTCCCGTGCCATGTGTGAAAGGAGGCTCTACCACTGTGTCCTGCATGAAATCCACGGGCCCATACCCAGAGTCCGATACAGTGGGTTCCCGGTGACAATCCCAGCCCCCTAACCTCCCCCCAGCCTAATGCCGACAGGGCCCGTGCGCTAAGCATAAATGATACCTTTAACAGATAACCCTAACCCTGAACATGGCACCTAACCCTGTTCCTATTTCTCCCCTTAACACGTAAACCTCACCGTGAGCCTAACTTTAACCTCTTAACGTAACGTTAATGCATAACCCATTCCCTGAGAACATCCCCTATCCCATAATTCTAACCCTATCTCCTAGTCATCACTGTAACACCTAATCCCTAACCCTAATTCTCCACCGCTAAGCCTAACCGTAACGCTGCCTACAACCCTAACACTGACAGGAACCCTTAGTTCTAACCCCAACGCTATGCCTAACAAAAGCCCTAACCCTTCACCCTTCACCCTAACCCCTAAGCATTACCCTAACCTTTAACCGTAATCCTAATCCTAACCATTAAACCTAACCCTAGCTCTTAAAGCTAACCCTAAACCTTACCCTCACGACTAGACCTAACCCTGACACTAACCTAACTCCTAACCCTAACCATAACCCCTAAAGCTAACCCTAACCCTGAACCCTAAACCTAACCCTAACACTGAACCTTCACTATATCCCTAACCCCTAAGCCTAATCCTAACTGTTAACCCTCACCCTAACACATAAACTGGACCATAACACTAAACATTAACCCTAACACTAAACTTTAACCCTAACCATAAGCCCAACACTTAACCCTAATACTATCCCTTAACCCTAAGCCTAACCCTAAGCCCTAACCCTAACCCTAACCCTAACCCCAACCCTAACCCTTAATCTTGACCCTTACCATTAACCCTCACACTAACCCTAATCCTAATCTTTAACCATAAAGCTAACACTGAAGCCTAACCCTGTGCCAAACGCTAAACCCAAACCTTAACCCTAACCCTGAAACTTAACCATAAACCTAACTGTAACTGTTACACCTAACCCTAACCTCTAACCCTAACCCCTAACCCTAAGACGCCACCTTAACACTAACCCTAACCCTAAACATTATCATAATCCTACCCCTAAATCTAATTCTCGGACTTCTTGCTTTCTTAGAGTTTAGAAAGCCTAAAATCCTCCCATGCCATGAGTAAAAGGGGGCTCTGCAGCTCTCTCTTGCATGAAACCAGGAGCCCATACCTAGCGTATGATAGAGTGGGTTCCCGGGGACAATCCCATCCCCCTAACCCCAGCCCCCCGCCCAGTGCAGACAGGGCCTGTACGCTAAGTATAAACACTACCCCTAACAGATAACCCTCACCCTGAACATAGCACCTGACCCTGATCCTATTGCTCACCTTAAAACATAAACCTCCCCGTAACCCTAACTTATCCCCTTATCTTAACCTTAATGCATAACACCCTGAGAAGAAGCCCTA
>NW_027182821.1:1342500-1375000 GCF_041146395.1 Eulemur rufifrons | reverse complement strand
GAGGCTCTACCACTGTGTCCTGCATGAAACCCACGGGCCCATACCCAGAGTATGATAGAGTGGGTTCCCGGGTACAATCCCAGTCCCCTAAACTCCCCCCGCCCGCCTAATGCAGACAGGGCCTGTGCGCTAAGCATAAACAATACCTTTAACAGATAACCCTAACCCTGAACATAACACCCAACCCTGTTCCTATTTCTCCCCTTAACACGTAAACCTCACCGTGCGCCTAACTTTAACCTCTTATCCTAACGTGAATGCATAACCCATTTCCTGAGAACAACCCCTATCCCATAATTCTAACCCTATCTCCTAGTCATCACTGTGACACCTAATCCCTAACCCTAATTCTAAACCGCTAACCCTAACCGTAACCCTACCTAAAACCCTAACACTGACAGTAACCCTTACTTCTAACCCCAACGCTATGCCTAACAAAAACCCTAACCCTTGACCCTAATCCTTCACCCTAACCATTAAGCCTTACCCTAACCCTTAACCCTAATCCTAACCCTAACCATTAAACCTAACCCTAGCTCTTAAAGCTAACCCTAAACCTTACCCTCACGACTAGACCTAACTCTGACACTAACTAACACCTAACCCTAACCAGAACCCCTAAAGCTAACCCTGAACCCTATCCCTAACCCTAGCAGTAAACTTTAACCCTAAACCTAAGCCCAAACCGTAACCCTAATCCTATGCTTTTACCCTAAGACTAACCCCTAAACCTAATCCCTATACCTCACCGTAACTCTAACCCCAATCCTAATTCTAACCATACCCCTTCATAAAACACTAACTCCTAACCGCTAACCCTGACACTAACCAAAAAACACTAATCACTAATCCCTAACCCTAACGCTTAACCTTTACCCTAACCGTTAACCCTCACCACAAATCTTAACACTGACACTAACCTTAACCTTTAACTCTAAGCCTAACCCTTAACCCTACAGTAAGGAAGACTCTTAATGCTAATGGGATCCCTTATCCCTAACCCTAACACTACAGCTAAAAATAACCCTAACCTTTGATCCTTAAACATAACCCCTAACACTTACTTTAACCCCAAACCCTAACCCTAATCCTAAGCATTAAACGTAAGCCTAACTCTTAACCCTAACGCTAGCCCTTACCCTAAGGCCTAGATCTAACCCTAAATCTAACCTACCGCCTAATCCTAACCTTAAGTCCTAATGCTAACTCTAACCCTGAACCCTAAACCTACCCGTAACCCTTAACACTAACCCTATCCTTGAACCTTAACCCTGACCCTAACCATTACCCGCACCCAAGCATTTAACCCTGACCCTACCCCTAATCCTTAATGATAACCCTAACGCTAAATCCTAACCCTAAGCCCAACACTTAACCCTAATCCTATCCCTTAACCCTAACCCTAATGCTAACCCCTAAATGTAACCCTCACCGTTACCAGTAAACCTAACCCTAACCTCTAACACAATCCATAGCACATAACTCTAACCCTAAAACGAACCCTAACCGTAACCCTAAACCTAAACCCTATCTCTTTACCTTAACCCTAAGCGTTAACTCTCACTCTAACCTTTAATCCTAACCCTAATCCTAATCTTCAACCCTAAACCTAACACTTAACCCTAACCCTGTACCAAACCCTAACCCCTCATCTTAACCCTAACCGTAAATCTCAACCCTAACCAAATTGTAACCGTTAAACCTAAGAGTAACCTTTAACCCTAACCCTAATCCCTAACAGTAAGCCCTCACCCTAACACTAAACTTCATCCTTAACCCTAACCAGAATCCTAACCCTAAATCTAATTTTCAGTCTTCTTGCTTTCTTAGAGTTTAGAAAGCCTGCAATCCTCCCATGCCATGCGTGAAAGGAGGCTCTAGCACTGTGTCCTGCATGAAACCCACGGGCCCATACCCAGAGTATGATAGAGTGGGTTCCCGGGTACAATCCCAGCCCCCTAAACTCCCCCCACCCGCCTAATGCATACAGGGCCCGTGCGCTAAGCATAAACAATACCTTTAACAGATAACCCTAACCCTGAACATAACACCGAACCCTGTTCCTATTTCTCCCCTTAACACGTAAACCTCACCGTGCGCCTAACTTTAACCTCTTATCCTAACGTTAATGCATAACCCATTTCCTGAGAACAACCCCATCCCATAATTCTAACCCTATCTCCTAGTCATCACTGTGACACCTAATCCCTAACCCTAATTCTAAACCTCTAACCCTAACCGTAACCCTACCTACAACCCTAACACAAACAGTAACCCTTACTTCTAAACCCAACGCTATGCCTAACACAAACCGTAACCCTAGACCCTAAACCTTCACCCTAACCCCTAAGCCTTACCCTAACCCTTAACCCTAATCCTAATCCTAACCATTAAACCTAACCCTACCTCTTAAAGCTAACCCTAAACCTTACCCTCACGACTAGACCTAACCCTGACACTAACCTAACACCTAACCCTAACCAGAACCCCTAAAGCTAACCCTGAACCCTATCCCTAACCCTAGCAGTAAACTTTAACCCTAAACCTAAGCCCAACCCGTAACCCTAATCCTATCCTTTTACCCTAAAACTAACCGCTATACCTAACCGCTATACCTCACCCTAACTCTCACCCCAATCCGAATTCTAACCATACCCCTTCATAAAACACTAACTCCTAACCGCTAACCCTAACACTAACCAAAAACCCTAATCACTAATCCCTAACCCTAACGCTTAACCTTTACCCTAACCGTTAACCCTCACCCTAAATCTTAACACTGACCCTAACCTTAACCTTTAACTCTAAGCCTAATCCTTAACCCTACAGTAAGGAAGACCCTTAATGCTAATGGGATCCCTTATCCCTAACCCTAACACTACAGTTAAAAATAACCCTAACCTTTGATCCTTAAACCTAACCCCTAACACTTACCTTAACCCCAAACCCTAACCCTAATCCTAAGCATTAAACCTAACCCTATCTCTTAACCCTAACGCTAGCCCTTACCCTAACGCCTAGATCTAACCCTAAATGTAACCTACCGCCTAATCCTAACCTTAAGCCTTAATGGTAACTCTAACCCTGAACCCTAAACCTACCCATAACCCTTAACACTAACCCTATCCGTGAACCTTAATCCTGACCCTAACTATTACCCGCACCCAAGCATTTAACCCTGACCCTAACCCTAATCCTTAATGATAACCCTAACACTAAACCCTCACCCTAAGCCCAACACTTAACCCTAATCCTATCCCTTAACCTTAACCCTAACCTAACCCTAACACTAACCCTAACCCCAAACCTAACCCTAACCCTAACCCCTAACCCTAACCCTAACCCCTAACCCTAACCCTAACCCCTACCCCAACCCCAACCCTAACCACTAACCCTAACGCTAACCCCTAACCCTAACCCTAACCCCTAACCCTAACCCTAACCTAACCCTAACCCAACCCTAACCCTAACCCTAATCCCTAACCCTAACCCTTACCTTTACCCTAACCCTTACCCTTACCCTTACCCTAACCCTAACCCTAACCCCTAACCCTAACCCCTAACCCTAACCCTAACCCCTAACCCTAACCCCTAACCCCTACCCTAACCCTAACCCCTAACCCTAAACCTAACCCCTAACCCTAACCCTAAACCTAACCCCTAACCCTAACTCCTAACCCTAACCCCTGACCCTGACCCTGACCCCTGAACCTGACCCTGACCCTAACCCTAACCCTAACCCTAAACCCTAAACCTAGCCCTAGCCCTAACCCGTAACCCTAACCCTAACCCCTAACCCTAACCCTAACTCTAACCCTGAACCCTAAACCTACCCGTAACCCTTAACACTAACCCTATCCCTGAACCTTAACCCTGACCCTAAACATTACCCGCACCCAAGCCTTTAACCCTGACCCTAACCCTAATCCTTAATGCTAACCCTAACACTAAACCCTAACCCTAAGCCCAACACTTATCCCTAATCCTATCCCTTAACCCTAACCCTAACCCTAATGCTACCCCCTAAACGTAACCCTAACCGTGACCAGTATACCTAACCGTAACCTCTAACACAAACCATAGCACATAACTCTAACCCTAAAACTAACCCTAACCCTAACCCTAACCCTGACCCTAAACCCTAACTCTGAACCTTAACCCTAAGCGTTAACTCTCACGCTAACCTTTAATCCTAACCCTAATCCTAATCTTCAACCCTAAACCTAACACTTAACCCTAACCCTGTACCAAACCCTAACCCCTCATCTTAACCCTAACCGTAAACCTCAACCCTAAACCAAAGTGTAACCGTTAAACCTAAGAGTAACCTTTAACCCTAACCCTAATCCCTAACACTAAGCCCTCACCCTAACACTAAACTTCATCCTTAACCCTAACCAGAATGCTAACCCTAAATCTAATTCTCAGACTTCTTGCTTTCTTAGAGTTTAGAAAGCCTGCAATCCTCCCATGCCATGCGTGAAAGGAGGCTCTACCACTGTGTCCTGCATGAAACCCACGGGCCCATACCCAGAGTATGATAGAGTGGGTTCCCGGGTACAATCTCAGCCCCCTAAACTCCCCACGCCCACCTAATGCAGACAGGGCCCGTGCGCTAAGCATAAACAATACCTTTAACAGATAACCCTAACCCTGAACATAACACCCAACCCGGTTCCTATTTCTCCCCTTAACACGTAAACCTCACCGTGCGCCTAACTTTAACCTCTCATCCTAACGTTAATGCATAACCCATTTCCTGAGAACAACCCCTATCCCATAATTCTAACCCTATCTCCTAGTCATCACTGTGACACCTAATCGCTAACCCTAATTCTAAACCGCTAACCCTAACCGTAACCCTACCTACAACCCTAACACTGACAGTAACCCTTACTTCTAACCCCAACGCTATGGCTAACAAAAAACCTAACCCTTGACCCTAACCCTTCACCCTAACCCCTAAGCCTTACCCTAACCCTTAACCCTAATCCTAATCCTCACCATTAAACCTAACCCTAGCTCTTAAAGCTAACCCTAAACCGTACCCT
This sequence comes from Eulemur rufifrons, assembly GCF_041146395.1. NCBI lineage: Eukaryota > Metazoa > Chordata > Mammalia > Primates > Lemuridae > Eulemur > Eulemur rufifrons. The sequence continues at coordinate 1,369,949 of NW_027182821.1, read as the reverse complement.
CACGACTAGACCTAACCCTGACACTAACCTAACACCTAACCCTAACCAGAACCCCTAAAGCTAACCCTGAACCCTATCCCTAACCCTAGCAGTAAACTTTAACCCTAAACCTAAGCACAGCCCGTAACCCTAATCCTATCCCTTTACCCTAAATCTAACCCATAAACCTAACCCCTATACCTCACCCTAACTCTAACCCCAATCCTAATTCTAACCATACCCCTTCATAAAACACTAACTCCTAACCGCTAACCCTAACACTAACCAAAAACCCTAATCACTAATCCCTAACCCTAACGCTTAACCTTTACCCTAACCGTTAACCCTAACCCTAAATCTTAACACTGACCCTAACCTTAACCTTTAACTCTAAGCCTAACCCTTAACCCTACAGGAAGGAAGACCCTTAATGCTAATGGGATCCCTTATCCCTAACCCTAACACTACAGCTAAAAATAACCCTAACCTTTGATCCTTAAACCTAACCCCTAACACTTACTTTAACCCCAAATCCTAACCCTAATCCTAAGCATTAAACCTAACCCTATCTCTTAACCCTAACGCTAGCCCTTACCCTAACGCCTAGATCTAACCCTAAATCTAACCTACCGCCTAATCCTAACCTTAAGCCCTAATGCTAACTCTAACCCTGAACCCTAAACCTATCCGTAACTCTTAACACTAACCCTATCCGTGAACCTTAACCCTGACCCTAACCATTACCCGCACACAAGCATTTAACCCTGACCCTACCACTAATCCTTAATGATAACCCTAACACTAAACCCTAACCCTAAGCCCAACACTTAACACTAATCCTATCCCTTAACCCTAACACTAACCCTAATGCTAACCCCTAAACGTAACCCTAAGCGTGACCAGTAAACCTAACCCTAACATCTAACACAAACCATAGCACATAACTCTAAACCTAAAACGAACCCTAACCCTAAACCTAACCCCTAACTCTTAACCTTAACCCTAAGCGTTAACTCTCACGCTAACCTTTAATCGTAACCCTAATCCTAATCTTCAACCCTAAACCTAACACTTAACCCTAACCCTGTACCTAACCCTAACCCCTCATCTTAACCCTAACCGTAAACCTCAACCCTAAATCAAAGTGTAACCGTTAAACCTAAGAGTAACCTTTAACCCTAACCCTAAGCCCTAACCCTAAGCCCTCACCCTAACACTAAAATTCATCCTTAACCCTAAACAGAATCCTACCCCTAAATCTAATTCTCAGACTTCTTGATTTCTTAGAGTTTAGAAAGCCTGCAATCCTCCCATGCCATGCGTGAAAGGAGGATCTACCACTGTGTCCTGCATGAAACCCACGGGCCCATACCCAGAGTATGATAGAGTGGGTTCCCGGGTACAATCCCAGCCCCCTAAACTCCCCCCGCCCGCCTAATGCAGACAGGGCCCGTGCGCTAAGCATAAACAATACCTTTAACAGATAACCCTAACCCTGAACATAACACCCAACCCTGTTCCTATTTCTCGCCTTAACACGTAAACCTCACCGTGCGCCTAACTTTAACCTCTTATCCTAACGTGAATGCGTAACCCATTTCCTGAGAGCAACCCCTATCCCATAATTCTAACCCTATCTCCTAGTCATCACTGTGACACCTAATCCCTAACCCTAATTCTAAACCGCTAACCCTAACCGTAACCCTACCTACAACCCTAACACTGACAGTAACCCTTACTTCTAACCCCAACGCTATGCCTAACAAAAACCCTAACCCTTGACCCTAACCCTTCACCCTAACCCCTAAGCCTTACCCTAACCCTTAACCCTAATCCTAATCCTAACCATTAAACCTAACCCTAGCTCTTAAAGCTAACCCTAAACCTTACCCTCACGACTAGACCTAACCCTGACACTAACCTAACACCTAACCCTAACCAGAACACCTAAAGCTAACCCTGAACCCTATCCCTAACCCTAGCAGTAAACTTTAACCCTAAACCTAAGCCCAACCCGTAACCCTAATCCTATCCTTTTACCCTAAAATTAACCCCTAAACCTAACCCCTATACCTCACTCTAACTCTAACCCCAATCCTAATTCTAACCATGCCCCTTCATAAAACACTAATTCCTAACCGCTAACCTTAACACTAACCAAAAACCCTAATCACTAATCCCTAACCCTAACGCTTAACCTTTACCCTAACTGTTAACCCTCACCCTAAATCTTAACACTGACCCTAACCTTAACCTTTAACTCTAAGCCTAACCCTTAACCCTACAGGAAGGAAGACCCTTAATGCTAATCGGATCCCTTATCCCTAACCCTAACACTACAGCTAAAAATAACCCTAACCTTTGATCCTTAAACCTAACCCCTGACACTTACTTTAACCCCAAACCCTAACCCTAATCCTAAGCATTAAACCTAACCCTATCTCTTAACCCTAACGCTAGCCCTTACCCTAAGGCCTAGATCTAACCCTAAATCTAACCTACCGCCTAATCCTAGCCTTAAGCCCTAATGCTAACTCTAACCCTGAACCCTAAACCTACCCGTAACCCTTAACACTAACCCTATCCGTGAACCTTAACCCTGACCCTAGCCATTACCCGCACCCAAGCATTTAACCCTGACCCTAACCCTAATCCTTAATGCTAACCCTAACACTAAACCCTAACCTTAAGCCCAACACTTATCCCTAATCCTATCCCTTAACCCTAACCCTAACCCTAATGCTACCCACTAAACGTAACCCTAACCGTGACCAGTAAACCTTACCCTAACCTCTAACACAAACCATAGCACATAACTCTAACCCTAAAACGAACCCTAACCCTAACCCTAACCCTAAACCCTAACTCTTAACCTTAACCCTAAGCGTTAACTCTCACGCTAACCTTTAATCCTAACCCTAACCCTAATCTTCAACCCTAAACCTAACACTTAACCCTAACCCTGTACCAAACCCTAACCCCTCATCTTAACCCTAACCGTAAAACTCAACCCTAAACCAAAGTGTAACCGTTAAACCTAAGGGTAACCTTTAATCCTAACCCTAATCCCTAACCCTAAGCCCTCACCCTAACACTAAACTTCATCCTTAACCCTAACCAGAATCGTAACCCTAAATCTAATTCTCAGACTTCTTGCTTTCTTAGAGTTTAGAAAGCCTGCAATCCTCCCATGCCATGCGTGAAACGAGGCTCTACCACTGTGTCCTGCATGAAACCCACGGGCTCATACCCAGAGTATGATAGAGTGGGTTCCCGGGTACAATCCCAGCCCCCTAAACTCCCCCCGCCCGCCCAATGCAGACAGGACCCGTGCGCTAAGCATAAACGATACCTTTAACAGATAACCCTAACCCTGAACATAACACCCAACCCTGTTTCTATTTCTCCCCTTAACACGTAAACCTCACCGTGCGCCTATCTTTAACCACTTATCCTAACGTTAATGCATAACCCATTTCCTGAGAACAACCCCTATCCCATAATTGTAACCCTATCTCCTAGTCATCACTGTGACACCTAATCCCTAACCCTAATTCTAAACCGCTAACCCTAACCGTAACCCTACCTACAACCCTAACACTGACAGTAACCCTTACTTCTAACCCCAACGCTATGCCTAACAAAAACCCTAACCCTTCACCCTAACCCCTAAGCCTTACCCTAACCCTCAACCCTAATCCTAATCCTAACCATTAAACCTAACCCTAGCTCTTAAAGCTAACCCTCAACCTTACCCTCACGACTAGACCTAACCCTGACACTAACCTAACACCTAACCCTAACCAGAACCCCTAAAGCTAACCCTGAACCCTATCCCTAAACCTAGCAGTAAACTTTAACCCTAAACCTAAGCCCAACCCGTAATCCTAATCCTATCCTTTTACCCTAAAACTAACCCCTAAACCTAACCCCTATACCTCACCCTAACTCTAACCTCAATCCTAATTCTAACCATACCCCTTCATAAAACACTAACTCCTAACCGCTAACCCTAACACTAACCAAAAACCCTAATCACTAATCCCTAACCCTAACGCTTAACCTTTACCCTAACTGTTAACCCTCACCCTAAATCTTAACACTGACCCTAACCTTAACCTTTAACTCTAAGCCTAACCCTTAACCCTACAGGAAGGAAGACCCTTAATGCTAATCGGATCCCTTATCCCTAACCCTAACACTACAGCTAAAAATAACCCTAACCTTTGATCCTTAAACCTAACCCCTAACACTTACTTTAACCCCAAACCCTAACCCTAATCCTAAGCATTAAACCTAACCCTATCTCTTAACCCTAACGCTAGCCCTTACCCTAAGGCCTAGATCTAACCCTAAATCTAACCTACCGCCTAATCCTAGCCTTAAGCCCTAATGCTAACTCTAACCCTGAACCCTAAACCTACCCGTAACCCTTAACACTAACCCTATCCGTGAACCTTAACCCTGACCCTAGCCATTACCCGCACCCAAGCATTTAACCCTGACCCTAACCCTAATCCTTAATGCTAACCCTAACACTAAACCCTAACCTTAAGCCCAACACTTATCCCTAATCCTATCCCTTAACCCTAACCCTAACCCTAATGCTACCCCCTAAACGTAACCCTAACCGTGACCAGTAAACCTTACCCTAACCTCTAACACAAACCATAGCACATAACTCTAACCCTAAAACGAACCCTAACCCTAACCCTAACCTTAAACCCTAACTCTTAACCTTAACACTAAGCGTTATCTCTCACGCTAACCTTTAATCCTAACCCTAACCCTAATCTTCAACCCTAAACCTAACACTTAACCCTAACCCTGTACCAAACCCTAACCCCTCATCTTAACCCTAACCGTAAAACTCAACCCTAAACCAAAGTGTAACCGTTAAACCTAAGGGTAACCTTTAATCCTAACCCTAATCCCTAACCCTAAGCCCTCACCCTAACACTAAACTTCATCCTTAACCCTAACCAGAATCGTAACCCTAAATCTAATTCTCAGACTTCTTGCTTTCTTAGAGTTTAGAAAGCCTGCAATCCTCCCATGCCATGCGTGAAACGAGGCTCTACCACTGTGTCCTGCATGAAACCCACGGGCTCATACCCAGAGTATGATAGAGTGGGTTCCCGGGTACAATCCCAGCCCCCTAAACTCCCCCCGCCCGCCCAATGCAGACAGGACCCGTGCGCTAAGCATAAACGATACCTTTAACAGATAACCCTAACCCTGAACATAACACCCAACCCTGTTTCTATTTCTCCCCTTAACACGTAAACCTCACCGTGCGCCTATCTTTAACCACTTATCCTAACGTTAATGCATAACCCATTTCCTGAGAACAACCCCTATCCCATAATTGTAACCCTATCTCCTAGTCATCACTGTGACACCTAATCCCTAACCCTAATTCTAAACCGCTAACCCTAACCGTAACCCTACCTACAACCCTAACACTGACAGTAACCCTTACTTCTAACCCCAACGCTATGCCTAACAAAAACCCTAACCCTTCACCCTAACCCCTAAGCCTTACCCTAACCCTCAACCCTAATCCTAATCCTAACCATTAAACCTAACCCTAGCTCTTAAAGCTAACCCTCAACCTTACCCTCACGACTAGACCTAACCCTGACACTAACCTAACACCTAACCCTAACCAGAACCCCTAAAGCTAACCCTGAACCCTATCCCTAAACCTAGCAGTAAACTTTAACCCTAAACCTAAGCCCAACCCGTAATCCTAATCCTATCCTTTTACCCTAAAACTAACCCCTAAACCTAACCCCTATACCTCACCCTAACTCTAACCTCAATCCTAATTCTAACCATACCCCTTCATAAAACACTAACTCCTAACCGCTAACCCTAACACTAACCAAAACCCTAATGACTAATCCCTAACCCTAATGCTTAACCTTTACCCTAACCGTTAACCCTCACCCTAAATCTTAACACTGACCCTAACCTTAACCTTTAACTCTAAGCCTAACCCTTAACCCTACAGTAAGGAAGACCCTTAATGCTAATGGGATCCCTTATCCCTAACCCTAACACTACAGCTAAAAATAACCCTAACCTTGGATCCTTAAACCTAACCCCTAACACTTACTTTAACCCCAAACCCTAACCCTAATCCTAAGCATTAAACCTAACCCTATCTCTTAAACCTAACGCTAGCCCTTACCCTAAGGCCTAGATCTAACCCTAAATCTAACCTACCGCCTAATCCTAACCTTAAGCGCTAATGCTAACACTAACCCTGAACCCTAAACCAACCCGTAACCCTTAACACTAACCCTATCCGTGAACCTTAACCCTGACCCTAACCATTACCCGCACCCAAGCATTTAACCCTGACCCTACCCCTAATCCTTATGCTATCCCAAACACTAAACCCTAACCCTAAGCCCAACACTTAACCCTAATCCTATCCCTTAACCCTAACCCTAACCCTAATGCTAACCCCTAAACGTAACCCTAACCGTGACCAGTAAACCTAACCCTAACCTCTAACACAAACCATAGCACATAACTCTAACCCTAAAACTAACCCTAACCCTAACCCTAAACCCTAACTCTTAACCTTAACCCTAAGCGTTAACTCTCATGCTAACCTTTAATCCTAACCCTAATCCTAATCTTCAACCCTAAACCTAACACTTAACACTAACCCTGTACCAAACCCTAACCCCTCATCTTAACCCTAACCATAAACCTGAACCCTAAACCAAAGTGTAACCGTTAAACCTAAGAGTAACCTTTAACCCTAACCCTAATCCCTAACACTAAGCCCTCACCCTAACACTAAACTTCATCCTTAACCCTAACCAGAATGCTAACCCTAAATCTAATTCTCAGACTTCTTGCTTTCTTAGAGTTTAGAAAGCCTGCAATCCTCCCATGCCATGCGTGAAAGGAGGCTCTACCACTGTGTCCTGCATGAAACCCACGGGCCCATACCCAGAGTATGATAGAGTGGGTTCCCGGGTACAATCCCAGCCCCCTAAACTCCCCCCGCCCGCCTAATGCAGACAGGACCCGTGCGCTAAGCATAAACAATACCTTTAACAGATAACCCTAACCCTGAACATAACACCCAACCCTGTTCCTATTTCTCCCCTTAACACATAAACCTCACCGTGCGCCTAACTTTAACCACTTATCCTAACGTTAATGCATAACCCATTTCCTGAGAACAACCCCTATCCAATAATTCTAACCCTATGTCCTAGTCATCATCTTGACACCTAATCCCTAACCCTAATTCTAAACCGCTAACCCTAACCGTAACCCTACCTACAACCCTAACACTGACAGTAACCCTTACTTCTAACCCCAACGCTATGCCTAACAAAAACCCTAACCCTTGTCCCTAACACTTCACCCTAACCCCTAAGCCTTATCCTAACCCTTAACCCTAATCCTAATCCTAACCATTAAACCTAACCCTAGCTCTTAAAGCTAACCCTAAACCTTACCCTCACGACTAGACCTAACCCTGACACTAACCTAACACCTAACCCTAACCAGAACCCCTAAAGCTAACCCTGAACCCTATCCCTAACCCTAGCAGTAAACTTTAACCCTAAACCTAAGCCCAACCCATAACCCTAATCCTATCCTTTTACCCTAAAACTAACCCCTAAACCTAACCCCTATACCTCACCCTAACTCTAACCCCAATCCTAATTCTAACCATACCCCTTCATAAAACATTAACTCCTAAGCGCTAACCCTAACACTAACAAAAAACCCTAATCACTAATCCCTAACCCTAACACTTAACCTTTACCCTAACCGTTAACCCTCACCCTAAATCTTAACACTGACCCTAACCTTAACCTTTAACTCTAAGCCTAACCCTTAACCCTACAGTAAGGAAGACCCTTAATGCTAATGGGATCCCTTATCCCTAACCCTAACACTACAGCTAAAAATAACCCTAACCTTTGATCCTTAAATCTAAGCCCTAACTCTTACTTTAACCCCAAACCCTAATCCTAATCCTAAGCATTAAACCTAAACCTATCTCTTAACCCTAACGCAGCCCTTACCCTAACGCCTAGATCTAAACCTAAATCTAACCTACCGCCTAATCCTAACCTTAAGCCCTAACGCTAACACTAACCCTGAACCCTAAACCTACCCGTAACCCTTAACACTAACCCTATGCGTGAACCTTAACCCTGACCCTAACCATTACCCGAACCCCAGCATTTAACCCTGACCCTAACCCTAATCCTTAATGCTATCCCAAACACTAAACCCTAACCCTAAGCCCAACACTTAACCCTAATCCTATCCCTTAACCCTAACCCTAACCCTAATGCTAACCCCTAAACGTAACCCTAACCGTCACCAGTAAACCTAACCCTAACCTCTAACACAAACCATAGCACATAACTCTAACCCTAAAACTAACCCTAACCCTAACCCTAAACCCTAACTCTTAACCTTAACAGTAAGCGTTAACTCTCATGCTAACCTTTAATCCTAATCCTAATCCTAATCTTCAACCCTAAACCTAACACTTAACCCTAACCCTGTACCAAAACCTAACCCCTCATCTTAACCCTAACCGTAAACCTCAACCCTAAACCAAAGTGTAACCGTTAAACCTAAGAGTAACCTTTAACCCTAACCCTAATCCCCAACCCTAAGCCCTCACCCTAACACTAAACTTCATCCTTAACCCTAACCAGAATTCTAACCCTAAACCTAATTCTCAGACTTCTTGCTTTCTTAGAGTTTAGAAAGCCTGCAATCCTCCCATGCCATGCGTGAAAGGAGGCTCTACCACTGTGTCCTGCATGAAACCCACGGGCCCATACCCAGAGTATGATAGAGTGGGTTCCCGGGTACAATCCCAGCCCCCTAAACTCCCCCCGCCCGCCTAATGCAGACAGTGCCCGTGCGCTAAGCATAAACAATACCTTTAACAGATAACCCTAACCCTGAACATAACACCCAACCCTGTTCCTATTTCTCCCCTTAACACGTAAACCTCACCGTGCGCCTAACTTTAACCTCTTATCCTAACGTTAATGCATAACCCATTTCCTGAGAACAACCCCTATCCCATAATTCTAACCCTATGTCCTAGTCATCACCGTGACACCTAATCCCTAACCCTAAATCTAAACCGCTAACCCTAACCGTAACCCTACCTACAACCCTAACACTGACAGTAACCCTTACTTCTAACCCCAACGCTATGCCTAACAAAAACCGTAACCCTTCACCCTAACCCTTCACCCTAACCCCTAAGCCTTACCCTAACCCTTAACCCTAATCCTAATCCTAACCATTAAACCTAACCCTAGCTCTTAAAGCTAACCCTAAACCTTACCCTCACGACTAGGCCTAACCCTGACACTAACCTAACACCTAACCCTAACCAGAACCCCTAAAGCTAACCCTGAACACTATCCCTAACCCTAGCAGTAAACTTTAACCCTAAAACTAAGCCCAACCCGTAACCCTAATCCTATCCTTTTACCCTGAAACTAAGCCCTAAACCTAACCCCTATACCTCACCCTAACTCTAAGCCCAATCCTAATTCTAACCATACCCCTTCATAAAACACTAACTCCTAACCGCTAACCCGAACACTAACCAAAAACCCTAATCACTAATCCCTAACCCTAACGCTTAACCTTTACCCTAACCGTTAACCCTCACCCTAAATCTTAACACTGACCCTAACCTTAACCTTTAACTCTAAGCCTAACCCTTAACCCTACAGTAAGGAAGACCCTTAATGCTAATGGGATCCCTTATCCCTAACCCTAACACTACAGCTAAAAATAACCCTAACCTTGGATCCTTAAACCTAACCCCTAACACTTACTTTAACCCCAAACCCTAACCCTAATCCTAAGCATTAAACCTAACCCTATCTCTTAATCCTAACGCTAGCCCTTACCCTAACGCCTAGATCTAACCCTAAATCTAACCTACCGCCTAATCCTAACCTTAAGCCCTAATGCTAACACTAACCCTGAACCCGAAACCTACTCGTAACCCTTAACACTAACCCTATCCGTGAACCTAAACCCTGACCCTAACCATTACCCGCACCCAAGCATTTAACCCTGACCCTAACCCTAATCCTTAATGCTAACCTTAACACTAAACCCTAACCCTAAGCCCAACACTTAACCCTAATCCTATCCCTTAACCCTAACCCTAACCCTAATGCTAACCCCTAAAGGTAACCCTAACCGTGACCAGTAAACCTAACCCTAACCTCTAACACAAACCATAGCACATAACTCTAACCCTAAAACTAACCCTAACACTAACCATAAACTCTAACACTTAACCTTAACCCTAAGCGTTAACTCTCACGCTAACCTTTAATCCTAACCCTAATCCTAATCTTCAACCCTAAACCTAACACTTAACCCTAACCCTGTACCAAACCCTAACCCCACATCTTAACCCTAACCGTAAATCTCAACCCTAAACCAAAGTGTAACCGTTAAACCTAAGAGTAACCTTTAACCCTAACCCTAATCCCTAACCCTAAGCCCTCACCCTAACACTAAACTTCATCCTTAACCCTAACCAGAATCCTAACCCTAAATCTAATTCTCAGACTTCTTGCTTTCTTAGAGTTTAGAAAGCCTGCAATCCTCCCATGCCATGCGTGAAAGGAGGCTCTACCACTGTGTCCTGCATGAAACCCACGGGCCCATACCCAGAGTATGATAGAGTGGGTTCCCGGGTACAATCCCAGCCCCCTAAACTCCCCCCGCCCGCCTAATGCTGACAGGGACCGTGCGCCAAGCATAAACAATACCTTTAACAGATAACCCTAACCCTGAACATAACACCCAACCCTGTTCCTATTTCTCCTCTTAACACGTAAACCTCACCGTGCGCCTAACTTTAACCTCTTATCCTAACGTTAATGCATAACCCATTTCCTGAGAACAACCCCTATCCCATAATTCTAACCCTATCTCCTAGTCATCACTGTGACACCTAATCCCTAACCCTAATTCTAAACCGCTAACCCTAACCGTAACCCTACCTACAACCCTAACACTGACAGTAACCCTTACTTCTAACCCCAACGCTATGCCTAACAAAAACCCTAACCCTTGACCCTAACCCTTCACCCTAACCCCTAAGCCTTACCCTAACGCTTAACCCTAATCCTAATCCTAACTATTAAACCTAACACTAGCTCTTAAAGCTAACCCTAAACCTTACCCTCACGACTAGACCTAACCCTGACACTAACCTAACACCTAACCCTAACCAGAACCCCTAAAGCTAACCCTGAACCCTATCCCTAACCCTAGCAGTAAACTTTAACCCTAAACCTAAGCCCAACCCGTAACCCTAATCCTATCCTTTTACCCTAAAACTAACCCCTAAACCTAACCCCTATACCTCACCCTAACTCTATCCCCAATCCTAATTCTAACCATACCCCTTCATAAAACACTAACTCCTAACCGCTAACCCTAACACTAACCAAAAACCCTAATCACTAATCCCTAACCCTAACGCTTAATCTTTACCCTAACCGTTAACCCTCACCCTAAATCTTAACACTGACCCTAACCTTCACCTTTAACTCTAAGCCTAACCCTTAACCCTACAGTAAGGAAGACCCTTAATGCTAATGGGATCCCTTATCCCTAACCCTAACACTACAGCTAAAAATAACCCTAACCTTGGATCCTTAAACCTAACCCCTAACACTTACTTTAACCCCAAACCCTAACCTTAATCCTAAGCATTATACCTAACCCTCTCTCTTAACCCTAACGCTAGCCCTTACCCTAACGCCTAGATCTAACCCTAAATCTAACCTACCGCCTAATCCTAACCTTAAGCCCTAATGCTAACTCTAACCCTGAACCCTAAACCTACCCGTAACCCTTAACACTAACCCTATCCGTGAACCTTAACCCTGACCCTAACCATTACCCGCACCCAAGCATTTAACCCTGACCCTAACCCTAATCCTTAATGCTAACCCTAACACTAAACCCTAACCCTAAGCCCAACACTTATCCCTAAACCTATCCCTTAACCCTAACCCTAACCCTAATGCTACCCCCTAAACGTAACCCTAACCGTGACCAGTAAACCTAACCCTAACCTCTAACACAAACCATAGCACATAACTCTAACCCTAAAACTAACCCTAACCTTAACCCTAACCCTAAACCCTATCTCTTAACCTAAACCCTAAGCGTTAACTCTCACGCTAACTTTAATCCTAACCCTAATCCTAATCTTCAACCCTAAACCTAACACTTAACCCTAACCCTGTACCAAACCCTAACCCCTCATCTTAACCCTAACCGTAAACCTCAACCCTAAACCAAAGTGTAACCGTTAAACCTAAGAGTAACCTTTAACCCTAACCCTAATCCCTAACCCTAAGCCCTCACCCTAACACTAAACTTCATCCTTAACCCTAACCAGAATCCTAACCCTAAATCTAATTCTCAGACTTCTTGCTTTCTTAGAGTTTAGAAAGCCTGCAATCCTCCCATGCCATGCGTGAAAGGAGGCTCTACCACTGTGTCCTGCATGAAACCCACGGGCCCATACCCAGAGTATGATAGAGTGGGTTCCCGGGTACAATCCCAGCCCCGTAAACTACCCCCGCCCGCCTAATGCAGACAGGGCCCGTGCGCTAAGCATAAACAATACCTTTAACAGATAACCCTAACCCTGAACATAACACCCAACCCTGTTCCTATTTCTCCCCTTAACACGTAAACCTCACCGTGCGCCTAACTTTAACCTCTTATCCTAACGCTAATGCATAACCCATTTCCTGAGAACAACCCCTATCCCATAATTCTAACCCTATCTCCTAGTCATCACTGTGACACCTAATCCCTAACCCTAATTCTAAACCACTAACCCTAACCGTAACCCTACCTACAACCCTAACACTGACAGTAACCCTTACTTCTAACCCCAACGCTATACCTAACAAAAACCCTAACCCTTGACCCTAACCCTTCACCCTAACCCCTAAGCCTTACCCTAATCCTAATCCTAACCATTAAACCTAACCCTAGCTCTTAAAGCTAACCCTAAACATTACCCTCACGACTAGACCTAAACCTGACACTAACCTAACACCTAACCCTAACCAGAACCCCTAAAGCTAACCCTGAACCCTATCCCTAACCCTAGCAGTAAACTTTAAACCTAAACCTAAGCCCAACCCGTAACCCTAATCCTATCCTTTTACCCTAAAACTAACCCCTAAACCTAACCCCTATACCTCACCCTAACTCTAAGCCCAATCCTAATTCTAACCATACCCCTTCATTAAACACTAACTCCTAACCGCTAACCCGAATACTAACCAAAAACCCTAATCACTAATCCCTAACCCTAACGCTTAACCTTTACCCTAACCGTTAACCCTCACCCTAAATCTTAACCCTGACCCTAACCTTAACCTTTAACTCTAAGCCTAACCCTTAACCCTAGAGTAAGGAAGACCCTTAATGCTAATGGGATCCCTTATCCCTAACCCTAACACTACAGCTAAAAATAACCCTAACCTTTGATCCTTAAACCTAACCCCTAACACTTACTTTAACCCCAAACCCTAACCCTAATCCTAAGCATTAAACCTAACCCTATCTCTTAACCCTAACGCTAGCCCTTACCCTAACGCCTAGATCTAACCCTAAGTCTAACCTACCGCCTAATCTTAACCTTAAGCCCTACTGCTAACTCTAACCCTGAACCCTAAACCTACCCGTAACCCTTAACACTAACCCTATCCGTGAACCTTAACCCTGACCCTAACCGTTACCCGCACCCCAGCATTTTACCCTGACCCTAACCCTAATCCTTAATGCTAACCCTAACACTAAACCCTAACCCTAAGCCCAACACTTATCCCTAATCCTATCCCTTAACCCTAACCCTAACCCTAATGCTACCCCCTAAACATAACCCTAACCGTGACCATTAAACCTAACCATAACCTCTAACACAAACCATAGCACATAACTCTAACCCTAAAACTAACCCTAACCCTAACCCTAAACCTAAACCCTAACTCTTAGCCTTAACACTAACCGTTAATTCTCACGCTAACCTTTAATCCTAACCCTAATCCTAATCTTCAACCCTAAACCTAACACTTAACCCTAACCCTGTACCAAACACTAACCCCTCATCTTAACCCTAACCGTAAACCTCAACCCTAAACCAAAGTGTAACCGTTAAACCTAAGAGTAACCTTTAACCCTAACCCTAATCCCTAACCCTAAGCCCTCACCCTAACACTAAACTTCATCCTTAACCGTAACCAGAATCCTAACCCTAAATCTAATTCTCAGACTTCTTGCTTTCTTAGAGTTTAGAAAGCCTGCAATCCTCCCATGCCATGCGTGAAACGAGGCTCTACCACTGTGTCCTGCATGAAACCCACGGGCCCATACCCAGAGTATGATAGAGTGGGTTCCCGGGTACAATCCCAGCCCCCTAAACTCCCCCCGCCCGCCTAATGCAGACAGGGCTCGTGCGCTAAGCATAAACAATACCTTTAACAGATAACCCTAACCCTGAACATAACACCCAACCCGGTTCCTATTTCTCCCCTTAACACGTAAACCTCACCGTGCGCCTAACTTTAACCTCTTATCCTAACGTTAATGCATAACCCATTTCCTGAGAACAACCCCTATCCCATAATTCTAACCCTATCTCCTAGTCATCACTGTGACACCTAATCCCTAACCCTAATTCTAAACCGCTAACCCTAACCGTAACCCTACCTACAACCCTAACACTGACAGTAACCCTTACTTCTAACCACAACGCTATGCCTAACAAAAACCCTAACCCTTGACCCTAACCCTTCACCCTAAACCCTAAGCCTTACCCTAACCCTAAACCCTAATCCTAATCCTAACCATTAAACCTAACCCTAGCTCTTAAAGCTAACCCTAAACCTTACCCTCACGACTAGACCTAACCCTGACACTAACCTAACACCTAACCCTAACCAGAACCCCTAAAGCTAACCCTAACCCTGAACCCTAAACCTAACCCTAACACTGAACCTTCACTATATCCCTAACCCCTAAGCCTAATCCTAAATGTTAACCCTCACCCTAACACTTAAACTGGACCATAACACTAAACATTAACCCTAACACTAAAGTTTAACCCTAACCATAAGCCCAACACTTAACCCTAATACTATCCCCTAACCCTAAGCCCTAACCCTAAACCTAACCCTAACCCCAACCCTAACCCTTAATCTTGACCCTTACCATTAACCCTCACACTAACCCTAATCCTAATCTTTAACCATAAAGCTGACACTGAAGCCTAACCCTGTGCCAAACGCTAAACCCAAACCTTAACCCTAACCCTGAAACTTAACCATAAACCTAACTGTAACTGTTACACCTAACCCTAACCTCTAACCCTAACCCCTAACCCTAAGACGCCACCTTAACACTAACCCTAACCCTAAACATTATCATAATCCTACCCCTAAATCTAATTCTCGGACTTCTTTCTTTCTTAGAGTTTAGAAAGCCTAAAATCCTCCCATGCCATGAGTAAAAGGGGGCTCTGCAGCTGTCTCTTGCATGAAACCAGGAGCCCATACCTAGCGTATGATAGAGTGGGTTCCCGGGGACAATCCCATCCCCCTAACCCCAGCCCCCTGCCCAGTGCAGACAGGGCCTGTACGCTAAGTATAAACACTACCCCTAACAGATAACCCTCACCCTGAACATAGCACCTGACCCTGATCCTATTGCTCACCTTAAAACATAAACCTCCCCGTAACCCTAACTTATCCCCTTATCTTAACCTTAATGCATAACACCCTGAGAAGAAGCCCTATCCCATAATTCTAATCCTAACCCCTAGCCATAACCGTAACACCTCATCCCTAATTCTAATATGCCAACCCTAACCTTCACCCTGCCAACAACCCTAACCCTAACCCTAACCCCTAACCCTAAACCCTCACCCTATCACTAATCTTCATCCCTAAACCGTACCGTAATCCTAACCCTAAATCTAATTCTCAGACTTGCTTTCTCAGAGTTTTGAAAGCCTACAATCCTACTAAGCCATGCATGAAAGCCCGCTCTGCCACAGTGTCCTGCATGAAACCCAGAGGCCCATACACTGCGTACGATAGAGTGGGCTCCCAGCGACCATCACAGACCCCTAACTTCGCCTCCTAGTGCATACAGGGCCCGTGCCCTAAGCATAAACCCTACCCCACACCCATAACCCTAACCCAGAACATAACACCTAACCCTGATCCTACTGCTCACCTTAACACGTAAACCTCACCCTAACCCTAACTTAACCCCTTATCTTAACGATAATGCATGACACCCTGAGAACAAGCCCTATACCGTAATTCTAACCCTAACTCCTAGCCATAACCATAACACCTAATCCCTAATTCTGAAACGCCAACCCTAACCTTAACCCTACCGACAACACTAACACTAACCCTAAAACCCTTACCCTAACCCTACGCCTAAAAATAACCCTAACCATTGATCCTTAGTCATAACCCCTAAAGCTTAACCCTAACCCTTAACGCTAATCCCAATCCTAACCATTAAACATAACCCTACTTAACCCTAACCCTAACCTATACGCTAATGCCTAGAGATCTAACCCCAACACTGACCTACAGTTAACACTAACCCTAACCCCTAATCCTAACCTTAAACCTGAACCATAAACCTAACCCTTAACCCTAACCCTATTCCTAACCCCCTAACCCTAACCCTAACTGTTAAGCCTCACCCTAACACTTAACCCTGACTCTAACCCTAAACCTTAACCCTAACCCTGAACCCTAACCCTAAGCCTAACCCTTAACCCTAACCCTATCCCTTAACCCTAACCCCTAACCCTAACGCTAACCCCAACCCTAAACCTAACCCTGGCCCCCAACCCAGACTTAACACCTAACCCCTAACACTAACTCTAAACCTAACCACTAATCCCTAGCACCTGACCCTGACTCGAAACCTAACCCCTAACTCGAAACCCCTAACCCCAAACCTAACCCTAATTCTCACACTACTTCCATTCCCAGAGTGAAGCAAGCCTACAATACAGCCATGCCATGTGTGAGATGAGGCTCTGCCTGAGTCCTGCATGTAGGTTTTGTCCCAAGGCCCAGGGAATGATGTTGTGCTTTTGTGGTGACTCCGACCACACCCCTCTCACCGTAGATTAACCAGGTCCTGTGCCCTTAAACTGACCGCTAAATCTAAGCCCTACCACCAACCCTAACCTCTGACCCTGAACCTAAGCCCCGAGCCTAAAGCCCAACACTAACTCTAAACACTTACCCTAAACCTAATCCCTAACCCTAATGCTAACCCCTAAACGTAACTCTAACCACGAACAGTAAACCTAACCCTAACCTCTAACACAAACCCTAACACATAACTCTAACCCTAAAACTAACCCTAACCCTTAACCCTAAACCTAAACCCTAACCCTAACCCTTAACCTTAATCTTAACCGTTAACTCTCATGCTAACCTTTAATCCTAACCCTAATCCTAATCTTCAACCCTAAACCGAACACAACCCTAACCCTGTACCAAACCCTGACCCCTCATCTTAACCCTATCCGCAAACCTCAACCCCAAAACGAACTGTAACCGTTAAACCTAACAGTAACCTTAAACCGTAACCCTAATCTGTAACCCTATCCCCTCACCATAACACTACACTTCATCCTGAACCCTAACCATAATCCTAACCCTAAATCTAATTCTCAGACTTCTTGTTTTCTTAGAGTTTAGAAAGCCTGCAATCCTCCTGTGCCATGTGTGAAAGGAGGCTCTACGACTGTGTCCTGCATGAAATCCACGGGCCCATACCCAGAG
Organism: Eulemur rufifrons; assembly: GCF_041146395.1. NCBI lineage: Eukaryota > Metazoa > Chordata > Mammalia > Primates > Lemuridae > Eulemur > Eulemur rufifrons. The sequence continues at coordinate 1,352,064 of NW_027182821.1, read as the reverse complement.
TCCGATACAGTGGGTTCCCGGTGACAATCCCAGCCCCCTAACCTCCCCCCAGCCTAATGCCGACAGGGCCCGTGCCCTAAGCATAAATGATACCTTTAACAGATAACCCTAACCCTGAACATGGCACCTAACCCTGTTCCTATTTCTCCCCTTAACACGTAAACCTCACCGTGAGCCTAACTTTAACCTCTTAACGTAACGTTAATGCATAACCCATTCCCTGAGAACATCCCCTATCCCATAATTCTAACCCTATCTCCTAGTCATAACTGTAACACCTAATCCCTAACCCTAATTCTCCACCGCTAAGCCTAACCGTAACGCTGCCTACAACCCTAACACTGACAGGAACCCTTAGTTCTAACCCCAACGCTATGCCTAACAAAAGCCCTAACCCTTCACCCTTCACCCTAACCCCTGAGCATTACCCTAACCTTTAACCGTAATCCTAATCCTAACCATGAAACCTAACCCTAGCTCTTAAAGCTAACCCTAAACCTTACCCTCACGACTAGACCTAACCCTGACACTAACCTAACACCTAACCCTAACCATAACCCCTAAAGCTAACCCTAACCCTGAACGCTAAACCTAACCCTAACACTGAACCTTCACTATATCCCTAACCCCTAAGCCTAATCCTAACTGTTAACCCTCAGCCTAACACTTAAACTGGACCATAACACTAAACATTAACCCTAACACTAAACTTTAACCCTAACCATAAGCCCAACACTTAACCCTAATCCTATCCCCTAACCCTAAGCCCTAACCCTAAACCTAACCCTAACCCCAACCCTAACCCTTAATCTTGACCCTTACCATTAACCCTCACACTAACACTAATCCTAATCTTTAACCATAAAGCTGACACTGAAGCCTAACCCTGTGCCAAACGCTAAACCCAAACCTTAACCCTAACCCTGAAACTTAACCATAAACCTAACTGTAACTGTTACACCTAACACTAACCTCTAACCCTTACCCCTAACCCTAAGACCCCACCTTAACACTAACCCTAGCCCTAAACATTATCACAATCCTACCCCTAAATCTAATTCTCGGACTTCTTGCTTTCTTAGAGTTTAGAAAGCCTAAAATCCTCCCATGCCATGAGTAAAAGGGGGCTCTGCAGCTGTCTCTTGCATGAAACCAGGAGCCCATACCTAGCGTATGATAGAGTGGGTTCCCGGGGACAATCCCATCCCCCTAACCCCAGCCCCCCGCCCAGTGCAGACAGGGCCTGTACGCTAAGTATAAACACTACCCCTAACAGATAACCCTCACCCTGAACATAGCACCTGACCCTGATCCTATTGCTCACCTTAAAACATAAACCTCCCCGTAACCCTAACTTATCCCCTTATCTTAACCTTAATGCATAACACCCTGAGAAGAAGCCCTATCCCATAATTCTAATCCTAACCCCTAGCCATAACCGTAACACCTCATCCCTAATTCTAAAATGCCAACCCTAACCTTCACCCTGCCAACAACCCTAACCCTAACCCTAACCCGTAACCCTAAGCCCTCACCCTATCACTAATCTTCATCCCTAAACCGTACCGTAATCCTAACCCTAAATCTAATTCTCAGACTTGCTTTCTCAGAGTTTTGAAAGCCTACAATCCTACTAAGCCATGCATGAAAGCCCGCTCTGCCACAGTGTCCTGCATGAAACCCAGAGGCCCATACACTGCGTACGATAGAGTGGGTTCCCAGCGACCATCACAGACCCCTAACTTCGCCTCCTAGTGCATACAGGGCCCGTGCCCTAAGCATAAACCCTACCCCACACCCATAACCCTAACCCAGAACATAACACCTAACCCTGATCCTACTGCTCACCTTAACACGTAAACCTCACCCTAACCCTAACTTAACCCCTTATCTTAACGATAATGCATGACACCCTGAGAACAAGCCCTATACCGTAATTCTAACCCTAACTCCTAGCCGTAACCATAACACCTAATCCCTAATTCTGAAACGCCAACCCTAACCTTAACCCTACCAACAACACTAACACTAACCCAAAAACCCTTACCCTAACCCTACGCCTAAAAATAACCCTAACCATTGATCCTTAGACATAACCCCTAAAGCTTAACCCTAACCCTTAACGCTAATCCCAATCCTAACCATTAAACATAACCCTACTTAACCCTAACCCTAACCTATACGCTAATGCCTAGAGATCTAACCCCAACACTGACCTACAGTTAACACTAACCCTAACCCCTAATCCTAACCTTAAACCTGAACCATAAACCTAACCCTTAACCCTAACCCTATTCCTAACCCCCTAACCCTAACCCTAACTGTTAAGCCTCACCCTAACACTTAACCCTGACTCTAACCCTAAACCTTAACCCTAAACCTGAACCCTAACCCTAAGCCTAACCCTTAACCCTAACCCTATCCCTTAACCCTAACCCCTAACCCTAATGCTAAACCCTACCCTAAACCTAACCCTGGCCCCCAACCTAGACTTAACACCTAACCCCTAACACTAACTCTAAACCTAACCACTAATCCCTAGCACCTGACCCTGACTCGAAACCTAACCCCTAACTCGAAACCCCTAACCCCAAACCTAACCCTAATTCTCACACTACTTCCATTCCCAGAGTGAAGCAAGCCTACAATACAGCCATGCCATGTGTGAGATGAGGCTCTGCCTGAGTCCTGCATGTAGGTTTTGTCCCAAGGCCCAGGGAATGATGTTGTGCTTTTGTGGTGACTCCGACCACACCCCTCTCACCGTAGATTAACCAGGTCCTGTGCCCTTAAACTGACCGCTAAATCTAAGCCCTACCACCAACCCTAACCTCTGACACTGAACCTAAGCCCCGAGCCTAAAGCCCAACACTAACTCTAAACACTTACCCTAAACCTAATCCCTAACCCTAATGCTAACCCCTAAACGTAACTCTAACCATGAACAGTAAACCTAACCCTAACCTCTAACACAAACCCTAACACATAACTCTAACCCTAAAACTAACCCTAACCCTTAACCCTAAACCTAAACCCTAACCCTAACCCTTAACCTTAATCTTAACCGTTAACTCTCATGCTAACCTTTAATCCTAACCCTAATCCTAATCTTCAACCCTAAACCGAACACAACCCTAACCCTGTACCAAACCCTGACCCCTCATCTTAACCCTATCCGCAAACCTCAACCCCAAAACGAACTGTAACCGTTAAACCTAACAGTAACCTTAAACCGTAACCCTAATCTGTAACCCTATCCCCTCACCATAACACTACACTTCATCCTGAACCCTAACCATAATCCTAACCCTAAATCTAATTCTCAGACTTCTTGCTTTCTTAGAGTTTAGAAAGCCTGCAATCCTCCCATGCCATGTGTGAAAGGAGGCTCTACCACTGTGTCCTGCATGAAATCCACGGGCCCATACCCAGAGTCCGATACAGTGTGTTCCCGGTGACAATCCCAGCCCCCTAACCTCCCCCCAGCCTAATGCCGACAGGGCCCGTGCGCTAAGCATAAATGATACCTTTAACAGATAACCCTAACCCTGAACATGGCACCTAACCCTGTTCCTATTTCTCCCCTTAACACGTAAACCTCACCGTGAGCCTAACTTTAACCTCTTAACGTAACGTTAATGCATAACCCATTCCCTGAGAACATCCCCTATCCCATAATTCTAACCCTATCTCCTAGTCATAACTGTAACACCTAATCCCTAACCCTAATTCTCCACCGCTAAGCCTAACCGTAACGCTGCCTACAACCCTAACACTGACAGGAACGCTTAGTTCTAACCCCAACGCTATGCCTAACAAAAGCCCTAACCCTTCACCCTTCACCCTAACCCCTGAGCATTACCCTAACCTTTAACCGTAATCCTAATCCTAACCATGAAACCTAACCCTAGCTCTTAAAGCTAACCCTAAACCTTACCCTCACGACTAGACCTAACCCTGACACTAACCTAACACCTAACCCTAACCAGAACCCCTAAAGCTAACCCTAACCCTGAACCCTAAACCTAACCCTAACACTGAACCTTCACTATATCCCTAACCCCTAAGCCTAATCCTAACTGTTAACCCTCAGCCTAACACTTAAACTGGACCATAACACTAAACATTAACCCTAACACTAAACTTTAACCCTAACCATAAGCCCAACACTTAACCCTAATCCTCTCCCCTAACCCTAAGCCCTAACCCTAAACCTAACCCTAACCCCAACCCTCACCCTTAATCTTGACCCTTACCATTAACCCTCACACTAACCCTAATCCTAATCTTTAACCATAAAGCTCACACTGAAGCCTAACCCTGTGCCAAACGCTAAACCCAAACCTTAACCCTAACCCTGAAACTTAACCATAAACCTAACTGTAACTGTTACACCTAACACTAACCTCTAACCCTAACCCCTAACCCTAAGACCCCACCTTAACACTAACCCTAACCCTAAACATTATCATAATCCTACCCCTAAATCTAATTCTCGGACTTCTTGCTTTCTTAGAGTTTAGAAAGCCCAAAATCCTCCCATGCCATGAGTAAAAGGGGGCTCTGCAGCTCTCTCTTGCATGAAACCAGGAGCCCATACCTAGCGTATGATAGAGTGGGTTCCCGGGGACAATCCCATCCCCCTACCCCAGCCCCCCGCCCAGTGCAGACAGGGCCTGTACGCTAAGTATAAACACTACCCCTAACAGATAACCCTCACCCTGAACATAGCACCTGACCCTGATCCTATTGCTCACCTTAAAACATAAACCTCCCCGTAACCCTAACTTATCCCCTTATCTTAACCTTAATGCATAACACCCTGAGAAGAAGCCCTATCCCATAATTCTAATCCTAACCCCTAGCCATAACCGTAACACCTCATCCCTAATTCTAAAATGCCAACCCTAACCTTCACCCTGCCAACAACCCTAACCCTAACACTAACCCCTAACCCTAAGCCCTCACCCTATCACTAATCTTCATCCCTAAACCGTACCGTAATCCTAACCCTAAATCTAATTCTCAGACTTGCTTTCTCAGAGTTTTGAAAGCCTACAATCCTACTAAGCCATGCATGAAAGCCCGCTCTGCCACAGTGTCCTGCATGAAACCCAGAGGCCCATACACTGCGTACGATAGAGTGGGCTCCCAGCGACCATCACAGACCCCTAACTTCGCCTCCTAGTGCATACAGGGCCCGTGCCCTAAGCATAAACCCTACCCCACACCCATAACCCTAACCCAGAACATAACACCTAACCCTGATCCTACTGCTCACCTTAACACGTAAACCTCACCCTAACCCTAACTTAACCCCTTATCTTAACGATAATGCATGACACCCTGAGAACAAGCCCTATACCGTAATTCTAACCCTAACTCCTAGCCATAACCATAACACCTAATCCCTAATTCTGAAACGCCAACCCTAACCTTAACCCTACCAACAACACTAACACTAACCCAAAAACCCTTACCCTAACCCTACGCCTAAAAATAACCCTAACCATTGATCCTTAGTCATAACCCCTAAAGCTTAACCCTAACCCTTAACGCTAATCCCAATCCTAACCATTAAACATAACCCTACTTAACCCTAACCCTAACCTATACGCTAATGCCTAGAGATCTAACCCCAACACTGACCTACAGTTAACACTAACCCTAACCCCTAATCCTAACCTTAAACCTGAACCATAACCCTAACCATTAACCCTAATCCTATTCCTAACCCCCTAACCCTAACCCTAACTGTTAAGCCTCACCCTAACACTTAACCCTGACTCTAACCCTAAACCTTAACCCTAACCCTGAACCCTAACCCTAAGCCTAACCCTTAACCCTAACCCTATCCCTTAACCCTAACCCCTAACCCTAACGCTAACCCCAACCCTAAACCTCACCCTGGCCCCCAACCCAGACTTAACACCTAACCCCTAACACTAACTCTAAACCTAACCACTAATCCCTAGCACCTGACCCTGACTCGAAACCTAACCCCTAACTCGAAACCCCTAACCCCAAACCTAACCCTAATTCTCACACTACTTCCATTCCCAGAGTGAAGCAAGCCTACAATACAGCCATGCCATGTGTGAGATGAGGCTCTGCCTGAGTCCTGCATGTAGGTTTTGTCCCAAGGCCCAGGGAATGATGTTGTGCTTTTGTGGTGACTCCGACCACACCCCTCTCACCGTAGATTAACCAGGTCCTGTGCCCCTAAACTGACCGCTAAATCTAAGCCCTACCACCAACCCTAACCTCTGACACTGAGCCTAAGCCCCGAGCCTAAAGCCCAACACTAACTCTAAACACTTACCCTAAACCTAATCCCTAACCCTAATGCTAACCCCTAAACGTAACTCTAACCACGAACAGTAAACCTAACCCTAACCTCTACCACAAACCCTAACACATAACTCTAACCCTAAAACTAACCCTAACCCTTAACCCTAAACCTAAACCCTAACCCTAACCCTTAACCTTAATCTTAACCGTTAACTCTCATGCTAACCTTTAATCCTAACCCTAATCCTAATCTTCAACCCTAAACCGAACACAACCCTAACCCTGTACCAAACCCTGACCCCTCATCTTAACCCTATCCGCAAACCTCAACCCCAAAACGAACTGTAACCGTTAAACCTAACAGTAACCTTAAACCGTAACCCTAATCTGTAACCCTATCCCCTCACCATAACACTACACTTCATCCTGAACCCTAACCATAATCCTAACCCTAAATCTAATTCTCAGACTTCTTGCTTTCTTAGAGTTTAGAAAGCCTGCAATCCTCCCGTGCCATGTGTGAAAGGAGGCTCTACCACTGTGTCCCGCATGAAATCCACGGGCCCATACCCAGAGTCCGATACAGTGGGTTCCCGGTGACAATCCCAGCCCCCTAACCTCCCCCCAGCCTAATGCCGACAGGGCCCGTGCGCTAAGCATAAATGATACCTTTAACAGATAACCCTAACCCTGAACATGGCACCTAACCCTGTTCCTATTTCTCCCCTTAACACGTAAACCTCACCGTGAGCCTAACTTTAACCTCTTAACGTAACGTTAATGCATAACCCATTCCCTGAGAACATCCCCTATCCCATAATTCTAACCCTATCTCCTAGTCATAACTGTAACACCTAATCCCTAACCCTAATTCTCCACCGCTAAGCCTAACCGTAACGCTGCCTACAACCCTAACACTGACAGGATCCCTTAGTTCTAACCCCAACGCTATGCCTAACAAAAGCCCTAACCCTTCACCCTTCACCCTAACCCCTGAGCATTACCCTAACCTTTAACCGTAATCCTAATCCTAACCATGAAACCTAACCCTAGCTCTTAAAGCTAACCCTAAACCTTACCCTCACGACTAGACCTAACCCTGACACTAACCTAACACCTAACCCTAACCAGAACCCCTAAAGCTAACCCTAACCCTGAACCCTAAACCTAACCCTAACACTGAACCTTCACTATATCCCTAACCCCTAAGCCTAATCCTAACTGTTAACCCTCACCCTAACACTGAAACTGGACCATAACACTAAACATTAACCCTAACACTAAACTTTAACCCTAACCATAAGCCCAACACTTAAGCCTAATCCTATCCCCTAACCCTAAGCCCTAACCCTAAACCTAACCCTAACCCCAACCCTCACCCTTAATCTTGACCCTTACCATTAACCCTCACACTAACCCTAATCCTAATCTTTAACCATAAAGCTAACACTGAAGCCTAACCCTGTGCCAAACGCTAAACCCAAACCTTAACCCTAACCCTGAAACTTAACCATAAACCTAACTGTAACTGTTACACCTAACACTAACCTCTAACCCTAACCCCTAACCCTAAGACCCCACCTTAACACTAACCCTAACCCTAAACATTATCATAATCCTACCCCTAAATCTAATTCTCGGACTTCTTGCTTTCTTAGAGTTTAGAAAGCCCAAAATCCTCCCATGCCATGAGTAAAAGGGGGCTCTGCAGCTGTCTCTTGCATGAAACCAGGAGCCCATACCTAGCGTATGATAGAGTGGGTTCCCGGGGATAATCCCATGCCCCTAACCCCAGCCCCCCGCCCAGTGCAGACAGGGCCTGTACGCTAAGTATAAACACTACCCCTAACAGATAACCCTCACCCTGAACATAGCACCTGACCCTGATCCTATTGCTCACCTTAAAACATAAACCTCCCCGTAACCCTAACTTATCCCCTTATCTTAACCTTAATGCATAACACCCTGAGAAGAAGCCCTATCCCATAATTCTAATCCTAACCCCTAGCCATAACCGTAACATCTCATCCCTAATTCTAAAATGCCTACCCCAACCTTCACCCTGCCAACAACCCTAACCCTAACCCTAACCCCTAACCCTAAGCCCTCACCCTATCGCTAATCTTCATCCCTAAACCGTACCGTAATCCTAACCCTAAATCTAATTCTCAGACTTGCTTTCTCAGAGTTTTGAAAGCCTACAATCCTACTAAGCCATGCATGAAAGCCCGCTCTGCCACAGTGTCCTGCATGAAACCCAGAGGCTCATACACTGCGTACGATAGAGTGGGCTCCCAGCGACCATCACAGACCCCTAACTTCGCCTCCTAGTGCATACAGGGCCCGTGCCCTAAGCATAAACCCTACCCCACACCCATAACCCTAACCCAGAACATAACACCTAACCCTGATCCTACTGCTCACCTTAACACGTAAACCTCACCCTAACCCTAACTTAACCCCTTATCTTAACGATAATGCATGACACCCTGAGAACAAGCCCTATACCGTAATTCTAACCCTAACTCCTAGCCGTAACCATAACACCTAATCCCTAATTCTGAAACGCCAACCCTAACCTTAACCCTACCAACAACACTAACACTAACCCTAAAACCCTTACCCTAACCCTACGCCTAAAAATAACCCTAACCATTGATCCTTAGTCATAACCCCTAAAGCTTAACCCTAACCCTTAACGCTAATCCCAATCCTAACCATTAAACATAACCCTACTTAACCCTAACCCTAACCTATACGCTAATGCCTAGAGATCTAACCCCAACACTGACCTACAGTTAACACTGACCCTAACCCCTAATCCTAACCTTAAACCTGAACCATAAACCTAACCCTTAACCCTAACCCTATTCCTAACCCCCTAACCCTAACCCTAACTGTTAAGCCTCACCCTAACACTTAACCCTGACTCTAACCCTAAACCTTAACCCTAACCGTGAACCCTAACCCTAAGCCTAACCCTTAACCCTAACCCTATCCCTTAACCCTAACCCCTAACCCTAACGCTAACCCCAACCCTAAACCTAACCCTGGCCCCCAACCCAGACTTAACACCTAACCCCTAACACTAACTCTAAACCTAACCACTAATCCCTAGCACCTGACCCTGACTCGAAACCTAACCCCTAACTCGAAACCCCTAAACCCAAACCTAACCCTAATTCTCACACTACTTCCATTCCCAGAGTGAAGCAAGCCTACAATACAGCCATGCCATGTGTGAGATGAGGCTCTGCCTGAGTCCTGCATGTA